>NC_092258.1:18138933-18427664 GCF_036320965.1 Panulirus ornatus | reverse complement strand
GATGATGCCTGCTATTATGAGTCCATCATTAATTAACTAGCTCAAGATGATGCCTGCTATTATGAGTCCATCATTAATTAACTAGCTCAAGATGATGCCTGCTATTATGAGTCCATCATTAATTAACTAGCTCAAGATGATGCCTGCTATTATGAGTCCATCATTAATTAACTAGCTCAAGATGATGCCTGCTATTATGAGTCCATCATTAATTAACTAGCTCAAGATGATGCCTGCTATTATGAGTCCATCATTAATTAACTAGCTCAAGATGATGCCTGCTATTATGAGTCCATCATTAATTAACTAGCTCAAGATGATGCCTGCTATTATGAGTCCATCATTAATTAACTAGCTCAAGATGATGCCTGCTATTATGAGTCCATCATTAATTAACTAGCTCAAGATGATGCCTGCTATTATGAGTCCATCATTAATTAACTAGCTCAAGATGATGCCTGCTATTATGAGTCCATCATTAATTAACTAGCTCAAGATGATGCCTGCTATTATGAGTCCATCATTAATTAACTAGCTCAAGATGATGCCTGCTATTATGAGTCCATCATTAATTAACTAGCTCAAGATGATGCCTGCTATTATGAGTCCATCATTAATTAACTAGCTCAAGATGATGCCTGCTATTATGAGTCCATCATTAATTAACTAGCTCAAGATGATGCCTGCTATTATGAGTCCATCATTAATTAACTAGCTCAAGATGATGCCTGCTATTATGAGTCCATCATTAATTAACTAGCTCAAGATGATGCCTGCTATTATGAGTCCATCATTAATTAACTAGCTCAAGATGATGCCTGCTATTATGAGTCCATCATTAATTAACTAGCTCAAGATGATGCCTGCTATTATGAGTCCATCATTAATTAACTAGCTCAAGATGATGCCTGCTATTATGAGTCCATCATTAATTAACTAGCTCAAGATGATGCCTGCTATTATGAGTCCATCATTAATTAACTAGCTCAAGATGATGCCTGCTATTATGAGTCCATCATTAATTAACTAGCTCAAGATGATGCCTGCTATTATGAGTCCATCATTAATTAACTAGCTCAAGATGATGCCTGCTATTATGAGTCCATCATTAATTAACTAGCTCAAGATGATGCCTGCTATTATGAGTCCATCATTAATTAACTAGCTCAAGATGATGCCTGCTATTATGAGTCCATCATTAATTAACTAGCTCAAGATGATGCCTGCTATTATGAGTCCATCATTAATTAACTAGCTCAAGATGATGCCTGCTATTATGAGTCCATCATTAATTAACTAGCTCAAGATGATGCCTGCTATTATGAGTCCATCATTAATTAACTAGCTCAAGATGATGCCTGCTATTATGAGTCCATCATTAATTAACTAGCTCAAGATGATGCCTGCTATTATGAGTCCATCATTAATTAACTAGCTCAAGATGATGCCTGCTATTATGAGTCCATCATTAATTAACTAGCTCAAGATGATGCCTGCTATTATGAGTCCATCATTAATTAACTAGCTCAAGATGATGCTTGCTATTATGAGTCCATCATTAATTAACTAGCTCAAGATGATGCTTGCTATTATGTGTCCATCATTAATTAACTAGCTCAAGATGATGCTTGCTATTATGAGTCCATCATTAATTAACTAGCTCAAGATGATGCATGCTATAATGAGTCTATCATTAATTAACTAGCTCAAGATGATGCATGCTATTATGAGTCTATCATTAATTAACTAGCTCAAGATGATGCTTGCTATTATGAGTCCATCATTAATTAACTAGCTCAAGATGATGCTTGCTATTATGAGTCTTCATCTTGTGTAAACCATCTACCAAGTCTGGTGACATCAGTTTCTTCCTAATTGTTGGCTTACTTGTACCAGAGTTATCAAGATGATGTGAGTGAAATAATGTAATCATTTGATTGAGACGAATGCTTTCTGTTAATGTAATCGTTTGATTAAGAATGTCTTTTCGTTAATGTAATCATTTGATTAAGAGGGAGGGATCTTGTTAATGTAATAATTTGATTGACACGATGATTTCATGTTAATGTAATCATTTGATTTTCACGAAGTTTTCTTGTTAATATAATCATTTGATTGAGATGAAGTTTTCTTGTTAATGTAATCATTTGATTGAGACGAAGTTTTCTTGTTAATGTAATCATTTGATTGAGACAAAGTTTTCTTGTTAATGTAATCATTTGATTGAGACGAAGTTCTCTTGTTAATGTAATCATTTGATTGAGACGAAGTTTTCTTGTTAATGTAATCATTTGATTGAGACAAAGTTTTCTTGTTAATGTAAACATTTGATTGAGACGAAGTTTTCTTGTTAATGTAATCATTTGATTGAGACAAAGTTTTCTTGTTAATGTAATCATTTGATTGAGACGAAGTTCTCTTGTTAATGTAATCATTTGATTGAGACGAAGTTTTCTTGTTAATGTAATCATTTGATTGAGACAAAGTTTTCTTGTTAATGTAAACATTTGATTGAGACGAAGTTTTCTTGTTAATGTAATCATTTGATTGAGACAAAGTTTTCTTATATTTTCATAGAAGAAAACGAATAAATGAAGGAGGAACTTTATCATTCCTTAAGTACACGGAATTCCTTTATTTCCTTCTTTTCTTACAGAAAATTATACTAATTATCAATGAATGTCTAAAATCCCAAGGTTGTAAGAATTTTGCCTGGCCGTCCCAACGTCCCAGCTCCTTTGAAAATGAGTCAAATATCCCAAAGTTTAGGGCCATGTCCCACGATTGGCAACACTGCTCAACAAACAAGATAAACTTTGATCAAGAAATGAAACTCATGACGTAATATAAGCTTATCCTCATGACGTAATGTAAGCTTATTCTTAAGACTTAATATAAGCTTATTCTCATGACGTAATGTAAGCCTATTCTCATGACGTAATGTAAGCTTATTCTCATGACGTAAGTGAGCTTATTCTCATGACCTAATATAAGTTTATTCTCATGACCTAATATAAGCTTATTCTCATGACGTAATGTAAGCTTATTCTCATGACCTAATATAAGCATATTCTCATGACGTAATGTAAGCTTATTCTTATGACTTAAAATAAGCTTATTTTCATGACGTAATGTAAGCTTATCCTCATCAAGTAATGTAAGCTTATTCACATGACCTAATATAAGTTTATTCTCATGACCTAATATAAACTTAGTCGACGTAATGTAAGCTTATTCGCATGGCCCAATATAAGCATATTCTCATGACGTGATGTAAGCGTATTCACATGACTTAATATAAGCTTATTCTCATGACATAATGTAAGCTTATTCTTATGACGTAATGTTAGCTTATTATCATGACCTAATATAAGTTTATTCTCATGACCTAATATAAGTATATTCTTATGACGTAATGTAAGTTTATTCTAATGAACTAAGATAATCTTAGTGTCTACATATTTACTAGAACTAGCCATCTAACATTACATTATGTAACACAAACATTTTCCCTTATATCAAACTTGCATTTTCTTAATTGAATTATAAAGTGTAATTATTCAATGTATAAATCTCAGGATTAGTGTTCACTTGCTAAAATCAAATATTCATCTAAACATTGAAATATTTACCTTGGAATTTTATGTTTTGTTTTTCTTGAGAAATTCATCATCTGTTTACATTAACATTAGACTTAAAATTTCCTTTGATCTGATTATTTCCCTTGTAATCTTATGACGTATATTACACTGTAAGATAATCATAGTTATTACATTATGTTATCACATGTTCCAGGGTGATATTACAGTGTAAGATGATTATAGTTATTACATTGCTACATGTTCCAAGATGACATTACAGTGTAAGATAATTATAGTTATTTCATTATGTTATTACTTGTTCCTGGATAATATTGCAGTGTAATACAATTATAGTTATTTCATTATATTATTACATGTTCCAGGATGATATTGCTGTGTAAGATGATTATAGTTATTTCATTATGTTATTACATGTTCCAGGATGATATTGCTGTGTAAGATGATTATAGTTATTTCATTATGTTATTACATGTTCCAGGATGATATTACTGTGTAAGATGATTATAGTTATTTCATTATGTTATTACATGTTCAACGATAATATTACAGTGTAAGATAATTAAAATTATTACATTATGTCATTACATGTTCCAGGATAATATTACATTGTAATATAATTAAAGTCATTACATTGTCATTATATGTTCCAGGATGATATTACAGTGTAAGATGATTATGATGATTTCAATAAGATTTTACATGTTCCAGGGTAATATTACATTGTAAGATAATTATAGTTATTGCACTATATTATCACATGTTCCAAGGTAATATTACAGTGTAAGAATATTATAGTTATTTCATTATGCTATCATATGTTTCAGGATAATAGTACAGTGTAAGATAATTATAGTCATTTCAGTGTTATTACATATTCCGGGGTAATATTACATTGTAAGATAATTGTAGTTATTTCATTATGTTATCACATGTTCCAGGTTAATATTACAAGATAATTATAGCTATTTCATAACATAATTACATGTTTTAGGATAATATTAAAGTAAGATAATTATAGTTGTTACATTATGTTATTGCAAGTTCCATGACAAAATCACAGTGTAAGATAATTATAGTTATTACATTATGTTATTACATGTTCCACGGAAATATTACAGCGTAAGATAATTATAGTAATTTCATTATATTATTACATGTTCCAGGATAATATTACAGTGTAAGGTAATTATAATTATTACATTGTGTTATTACATGTTCTAGGATGATATTACAGTGTAAGATAATCATAGTCATTACATTATGTTATTACATTTTCCAGGATAATACTACAGTGTAAGATGATTTAGTTATTATATTATGTTATTACATGTTCCAGGATAATATTACAGTGTAAGATGATTGTAGTTATTTTGTTATTACATGTTCCAGGATGATATTACAGTGTAAGATGATTATAGTTATTATATCATGTTATTACATGTTCCAGGATAATATTACAGTGTAAGATAATTGTAGTCATTATTTTGTTATTACATGTTCCAGGATAATATTGCAGTGTAAGATAATCATAATTATTACATTTTGTTACTACATGTTCCAGGATAATATGACAATGTAAGATAATTATAGTTATTACATTATGTTATTACATGTTCCGGGTAATATTACAGTGTAAGATAATCATAGTTATTACATTATGCTATTACATATTCCAGGATGATATTACAGTATAAGATAACTACAGTTACTACATTATGTTATTACATGTTCCAGGACAATATTACAGTGTAAGACAATTATAGTTGTTACATGTTATTACATGTTCCAGGGTAGTATTACACTGTAACATGATTATAGTTATTACATCATCTTATTACATGTTCCAGGATGATATTATAGTGTAAGATGATTATAATTATAACATTGTGTTATTACATGTTCCAGGATGAAATTACAGTGTAAGATAATTATAGTTATTACAATATGTTATTACACGTTCCATGATGATATTACATTGTACGATAATTATAGTTATTACATTATGTTATTACATGTTCCAGGGTAATATTATAATGTAAGATTATCATAGTTATTACAATATGTTTTTACATGTTCCAGGATCTTGTTACAGTGTAAGATAATTATAGTTATAACATTATGTTGATACATGTTCCAGGATGATATTACACTGTAAGATAATAATAGTTATTGCATTATGTTATTGCATGTCCCAGGGTAGCATTGCATTGTAAGATGATTATAGTTATTACATTATGGTATGATATGTTCCATGATGATATTGCTGTGTAAGATAATTATAGTTATTACATTATGGTATTACTGTGTAAGATAATTATAGTTATTACATTATGGTATTACATGTTCTAGAGTAATATTACAGTGTAAGATATTTATCGTTATTAGATTTTGTTATTACATGTCCCGGGGTAATATTACATTTTAAGATAATCATAGTTATTACATTAAGTTATCATATGTTCCAGGGTAATATTAGTGTAAGATAATCATAGTTATTTCACTATGTTATTACATGTTGCAGGATAATATTACACTGTAAGATAATTATAACTATTTCAATAACTTTTTACGTGTTCCATGTTAATATTACATTGTAAGATGATTATATTTGTTTCACTGCATTATTACATGTTCCAGGATAGTATTACAGTGTAAAATGATTTTAGTTATTTCACTATATTATCACGTGTTCCAGGGTAATATTACAGTGTAAGATAGATATAGTTATTTCACTATATTATTGCATGCTCCAGGATAAAACAATATTGTAAGATAATTCAAGTTATTTCATTATGTTATGACATGTTGCAGGGTAATATTACAGTGTAAGAATATCATAGTTATTTCATTATGTTATCAAATGTTCCAGGATAATATTACAGTTTAAGATGATCATAGTTATTTCATTATGTTAGTACATGTTCCAGGGTAATATTGCAGTGTAAGATTACTATAGTTATTTCGTTATGTTATTATATATTCAAGGATACTATTACAGTGTGAGATAATTATAGTTATTTCATTATGTTATTACATGTTCCAGGATCATATTACAACATAAGATAATTGTAGTTATTTCATTATGATTTCATTATGTAACTACATATTTCAGGATAGTACTAATGTAAAATAATTGTAGTTATTACATTATGTTTTTCCAAGTTCCAGGATAATATTACAGTGCAATAATCTTATAGTTATCACATCATGTTATTACATGTTCCAGGATGATATTACAAAGATGATTATAGTAATTACATCATATTATTATATGTTCAAGGATGATATTACAGAGTAAGATAATTATAAATATTACATTATGTTATTACATGTTCCAGGATAACATTGCAGTGTAAGATGATTATAGTTATCATATGTTATTACATGTTTCAGGGTAATAATACAGTGTAGGATAATCATAGTTATTTCATTATGTTATCACATATTCCAGGATAATATTACACTGTAAGATGATTATAGTTATTACAGAATTTTAAAGCCCGGGGGGAATATTACATTAAGAAAATATAGTTTTTAATGTATGTATGACTCATGGGGAGGTGCCTGAGGATTGGCGGAATGCTTGCAAAGTGCCATTGTACAAAGGCAAAGGGAATATGAGTGAGTGCTCAAATTACAGAGGTATAAGTTTGTTGAGTATTCCTGGGAAATTATATGGGAGGGTATTGATTGAAAGGGTGACGGAATGTACAGAGCATCAGATTGGGGAAGAGCAGTGTGGTTTCAGAAGTGGTAGAGGATGTGTGGATCACGTGTTTGCTTTGAAAAATGCGTGTGAGAAATACTTAGAAGAGCAAATGGATTCGTATGTAGCATTTATGGATCTGGAGAAGGCATATGATAGAGTTGATAGAGATGCTCTATGGAAGGTGTAAGCCATGTGTACGAGTAGGAAGAGAGGAAAGTGATTGGTTCTCAGTGAATGTTGGTTTGCGGCAGGGGTGCGTGATGTCTCCATGGTTGTCTAATTTGTTTATGGATGGGGTTGTTAGGGAGGTGAATGCAGGAGTTTTGGAAAGAGGGGCAAGTATGCATTCTGTTGTGGATGAGAGAGCTTGGGAAGTGAGTCAGTTGTTGTTCGCTGATGATACAGCGCTGGTGGCTGATTCATGTGAGAAACTGCAGAAGCTGGTGACTGAGTTTGGTAAAGTGTGTGAAAGACGAAAGCTGAGAGCAAATGTGAATAAGAGTAAGGTTATTAGGTGCAGTAGGGTTGAGGGACAAGTCAATTGGGAGGTAAGTTTGAATGAAGAAAAACTTGAGCAAGTGAGGTGTTTTAGACATCTTAGAGTGGATTTGGCAGCGGATGGAACCATGTAAACGGAGGTGAGTCATAGGGTGGGGGAGGGGGCGAAAGTTCTGGGAGCGTTGAAAATGTGTGGAAGGCGCGAACGTTATCTCGGAAAGCGAAAATGGGTATGTTTGAACGACTAGTGGTTCCAACAGTGTTATACGGTTGCGAGGCGTGGGATATAGATAGAGTTGTGCGGAGGAGGGTGGATGTGCTGGAAATGAGATGTTTGAGGACAATATGTGGTGTGAGGTGGTTTGATCGAGTAAGTAATAGGGTCACATGGAGAGAATGAGTGAGGAAAGATTGACAAAGAGGATATATGTGTCAAAGGTGGAGGGAACGAGAAGTGGGAGACCAAATTGGAGGTGGAAAGATGGAGTGAAAAAGATTTTGAGCGATCGGGGCCTGAACATGCAGGAGGGTAAAAGGCGTGCAAGGAATAGAGTGAATTGGAACAATATGGTATACCGGGGTCGACGTGCTGTCAATGGATTGAACGAGGGCATGTGAAGCGTCTGGGGTAACACATGGACAGTTTTGTGGGGCCTAGATGTGGAAAGGGAGCTGTGGTATCGGTGCATTATACATGCCAGCTAGAGACAGTGTGAACAAATGTGGCCTTTATTGTCTTTTCCTAGCGCTACCTCGCGCACATGTGGTGGGAGGAGGTTGTCATTTCATGTGTGGCGGGGTGGCGACGGGAATGAATAAGGATAGACAGTATGAAATATGTACATGTGTGTATATATATATATATATATATATATATATATATATATATATATATATATATATATATATATATATATATAATATATATATATATATATATATATATATATATATATATATATATATATATATATATATATTTTTTTTTTTTTTTTTTTCATACTATTCGCCATTTCCCGCGATAGCGAGGTAGCGTTAAGAACAGAGGACTGGGCCTTTTTTGGAATATCCTCACCTGGCCCCCCCTCTGTTCCTTCTTTTGGAAAATTAAAAAAAAAAAAAGAGAGGGGATGATTTCCAGCCCCCCGCTCCCTCCCCTTTTAGTCGCCTTCTACGACACGCAGGGAATACGTGGGAAGTATTCTTAATCCCCTATCCCCAGGAATAATATATACATATATAGATGCATAGGTATATATATGTGCGTGTGTGGACTTGTATGTATATACATTTGTATGTGGGTGGGCTGGGCCACTCTTTCGTATGTTTCCTTGCGCTACCTCGCTACCACGGGAGACAGCGACAAAGTATAATATAATATAATAATGATATAGTTATAGGTATTACATTATGGTATCACATGTTCCAGAGTAATATTACAGTGTAAGATAATTATAGTTATTAAATTGTTATTACATGTTCCAGGGTAATATTACAGTGTAAGATTATTATAGTTATGATATTATATTATTACATATGTTAGGGTAATATTACATTGTATTATAATTCTAGATATTACATTATGTTATTACATGTTCCAGGGTAATATTACAGTGTAAGATAATTATGGTTATTTCGTTATGTTATTACCTGCCCCCGGGAAATAGTACATTGTAAGGTAATTACAGTTATTACATTATGTTATTATATTTTCCAGGGTAATTTTACGGTGTAAGATAATTATAGTTATTACATTATGTAATTACTTATTCCAGAGTAATATTACATTGTACGATAATTATAGTTATTACATTATGTTATTCCATGTTTCAGGGTAATATCACAGTGTAAGATAATTATCATTTCATTATATTATTACATGTTCCAGGGTAATATTACAGTGTAAGATGATTATAGTTATTACATTATGTTATTACATGTTTCTGGGTAATAACAGTGTAAGATAATTATAGTTATATCATTAGGTTATTACATGTTCCTGGATGATATGACAGTGTAAGATAATTCTAAATACTTCAATAAGTTTTTATATGTTCTAGGGAAACATGTCATTGTAAGATAATTATATTCATTTCACAATGTCATTACATTTTCCAGGGTACCATTACAATGTAAGAATATTATAGTTATTTCGTTATGTTTTACATGTTCCAGGATAATATTACTGTGTAAGATAATTACAGGTATTTCCCTATTTTATCAAATGTTTCAGGGTAATATTACAGTGTGAGATAATTATAGTTATATCACTATATCATTTCATGTTCCAGGATGATATTACAGCATGACATACTTATAGTTATTTCATTATGTTATTACATGTTACAAGATGATATTATAGTGGAAGATTATTATAGTTATTTCATTATGTTATTACATGTTCCAGAATAATATTACAGTGTAAGATAATTATAGTTATTCAATTATGTTATTTCATGTTCCAGGGCATTATTACAGTATAAGATTATTATAATTATTTCATTGTTTAATATGTTCCAGGATAATATTACAGTGGAATACAATTACAATTATATCACTATCTTGTTACATTTTCCTGAGTCATATTACATTGTAAGATAATCATAGTTATTTCACTATTTTATTAAATGTTCCAGGGTTATATTACAGTGTGAGATAATTATAGTTATATCACTATATCATTTCATGTCCCAGGATAATATTACGGTGTAACATAATTATAGATATTTGATTATGTTATTACATGTTACAAGATGATATTATAGTGGAAGATTATTATAGTTATTTCATTGTTATAATATGTTCCAGGATAATATTACAGTGGAATACAATTACAGTTATATCACTATCTTGTTACATTTTCCTGAGTCATATTACATTGTAAGATAATTATAGTTATTTCATTATGTTATTACATGTTCCAGGAATTATTACAACATAAGATATTCATAGTTATTTCATTATGTAATTCCATGTTCCAGGATATCATTAATGTAAGATAATTATAGTTATTACGTTGTATCATTGCAAGCTCCAGGATAATAGGACAGTGCAATAACTATAAATATTACATTATGTTATTACATGTTCCAGGATGATATTACAGAGTAAGATAATCATAATTATTACATTATTTTATTTTACATTGCAGGATGATATTATAATAAATGATGATTATATATATTACATATTACTACATTTTCCAGGGTAATAGTACAGTCTTAGATGATTATAGTCATAATATTATGTTATTACATGTTCCAGGACAATATCATAGTGTAAGATAATTATAGTTATTACATGTTATTATATGTTCCAGGGTAGAATTAGTGTATGATAATTATAGTTTTTGCATAATGTTATTACATGTTCCAGTGTAAGATAATTGTAGTTAATACATTATGTTATTACATGTTCCAGGATAATATTACAGTGTAAGATGATCATAGTTAATATATCATGTTATTACATGTACCAGGATAATATTATGGTGTAAGATAATTACTGTCATTACATTACTTTATTACATGTTCAAGGATAATATTACAGTGTAAGATAATTATAGTTATTACATGCTATTAGCTGTTCCAGGGTAGTATTACTGTGTAAGATAATTACAATTATTATCGTATGTTATTACATCTTCCTGGATAATATTACAGTGTAAGATCGTTATAGTTATTACATTAAGATGTTTTTTGTTCCAGGATAATATTACAGTAATATGATTATAGTTATTACATTATATTATTACATGTTCCAGGATAATATTACAGTGTAAGATAATTATAGTTATTACATTATGTGATTAAATATCTCAGGGTAATATTGCATTGTAAGATAATTATAGTTATTACATTATTACATGTTCCAGGGTAATATTTCAGTGTAAGATAATTTTTTTTTTTTTCATACTATTCGCTATTTCCCGCGATAGCGAGGTAGCGTTAAGAACAGAGGACTGGGCCTTTGAGGGAATATCCTCACCTGGCCCTCTTCTCTGTTATTATATTATATTATATTATGTTTTATCATATCCCAGAGTAAATTTACATTGTAAGATGATTATAGTTATTACATTATGATATCAACATGTTCCAGGGCAATATTGCAGTGTAAGATAATTTTAGTCCTTATATTATGCATATACATGTCCCAGGGTAATAATACATTGTATGATGATTATAGTTATTACATTATGTTATTACATGTTCCAGGGTAATAATACATTGTATGATGATTATAGTTATTACATTATGTTATTACATATGTTATTACATGTTCCAGGGTAATAATACATTGTATGATGATTATAGTTATTACATTATGTTATTACATGTCCCAGGGTAATAATACATTGTATGATGATTATAGTTATTACATTATGTTATTACATGTTCCAGGGTAATAATACATTGTATGATGATTATAGTTATTACATTATGTTATTACATGTCCCAGGGTAATAATACATTGTATGATGATTATAGTTATTACATTATGTTATTACATGTCCCAGGGTAATAATACATTGTATGATGATTATAGTTATTACATTATGTTATTACATGTCCCAGGGTAATAATACATTGTATGATGATTATAGTTATTACATTATGTTATTACATGTTCCAGGGTAATAATACATTGTATGATGATTATAGTTATTACATTATGTTATTACATGTTCCAGGGTAATATTACAGTGTAGGATGATTATAGTTACTACATTATGCTATTATATGTTCCAGGGTAATATTAGTGTAAGATAATTATAGTTATTTCATAATGTTATTACATTTTCCAGGATAATGATACAGTGTAAGATAATTATTTACATGTTCCAGGGTAATATTAGTGTAACATAATCATAGTTATTTCATTATGTTATTACATTTTCCAGGATAATATTGCAGTTTAAGATAATTATAGTTATTTCACTATTTTATTACATGTTTTAGGGTAATATTACCGTGTAAGATAATTATAGTTATTTCAATATATCATTTCATGTTCCAGGATAGTATTACAGTGTAAGATAGTTAAAGTTATTTCATTATGTTATTACATGTTCCATTGTAATATTACAGTGTACGATTATTATAGTTATTTCATGATATGATAATATGTTCCAGGATAATATTAAAGTGTAAGATGATTATAGCTATTTCAATATCTTATTACATGTTTCTTGGTATTATTACTTTGTAAGATGATTACAGTTATTTCGCTATGTTATTACATGTTCCATGATAATATTACAACATAAGATAATCATGTTTTTCTAAGTATTTCTCACATACATTCTTCAAAGCAAACACCTGATCCACACATCCTCTACCACTTCTGAAACTACACTGCTATTCCCCAATCTGGTGCTCTGTACATGCCTTCACCCTCTCAATCAATACCCTCCCATATAATTTACCAGGAATACTCAACAAACTTATACCTCTGTAATTTGAGCACTCACTCTAATCCCCTTTGCCTTTGTACAATGGCACTATGCACGTATTCCGCCAATCCTCAGGCACCTCACCATGAATCATACATACATTGAATAACCTTATCAACCAGTCAACAATACAGTCACCCCCTTTTTTAATAGATTCTACTGCAATACCATCCAAACCTGCTGCCTTGCCGGCTTTCATCTTCCACAAAGCTTTTACTACCTCTTCTCTATTTACCAAATCATTTTCCCTAACCCTCTCACTTTGCACACCACCTCGACCAAAACACCCTATATCTGCCACTCTATCATCAAACACATTCAACAAACCTTCAAAATACTCACTCCATCTCCTTCTCACATCACCACTACTTGTTATCACCTCCCCATTAGCGCCCTTCACTGAAGTTCCCATTTGCTCCCTTGTCTTACGCACTTTATTTACCTCCTTCCAAAACATCTTTTTATTCTCCCTGAAATTTGATGATACTCTCTCACCCCAACTCTCATTTGCCCTCTTTTTCACCTCTTGCACCTTTCTCTTGACCTGCCTCTTTCTTTTATACCTCTCCCACTCATTTGCATTTTTTCCCTGCAAAAATCGTCCAAATGCCTCTCTCTTCTCTTTCACTAATAATCTTACTTCTTCATCCCACCACTCACTACCTTTTCTAATCAACCCACCTCCCACGCTTCTCATGCCACAAGCATCTTTTGTGCAAGCCATTACTGCTTCCCTAAATACATCCCATTCCTCCCCCACTCCCCTTATCTCCTTTGTTCTCACCTTTTTCCATTCTGTACTCAGTCTCTCCTGGTACTTCCTCACACAAGTCTCCTTCCCATGCTTACTTACTCTCACCACTCTCTTCACCCCAACATTCTCTCTTCTTTTCTGAAAACCCCCACAAATCTTCACCTTCGCTTCCACAAGATAATGATCAGACATCCCTCCAGTTGCACCTCTCAGCACATTAACATCCAAAAGTCTCTCTTTCGTGCGTCTATCAATTAACACGGAATCCAATAACGCTTTCTGGCCATCTCTCCTACTTACATACGTATACTTATGTATATCTCGCTTTTTAAACCAGGTATTCCCAATCACCAGTCCTTTTTCAGCACACAAATCTACAAGCTCTTCACCATTTCCATTTACAACACTGAACACTCCATGTATACCAATTATTCCCTCAACTGCCACATTACTCACCTTTGCATTCAAATCACCCATCACTATAACCCGGTCTCGTATATCAAAACTAGTAACACACTCACTCACATGCTCCCAAAACACTTGCCTCTCATGATCTTTCTTCTCATGCCCAGGTGCGCATGCACCAATAATCACCCATCTCTCTCCATCAACTGTCAGTTTTACCCATATCAATCTAGAATTTACTTTCTTACACTCTATCACATACTCCCACAACCCCATCCATAAACAAATTAAACAACCATGGAGACATCACACACCCCTGCCGCATACCTACATTCACTGAGAACCAATCACTTTCCTCTCTTCCTACACGTACACATGCCTTACATCCTCGATAAAAACTTTTCACTGCTTCTAACAACTTTCCTCCCACACCATATATTCTTAATACCTTCCACAGAGCATCTCTATCAACTCTATCATATGCCTTCTCCAGATCCATAAATGCTACATACAAATCCATTTGCTTTTCTAAGTATTTCTCACATACGTTCTTCAAAGCAAACACCTGATCCACACATCCTCTACCACTTCTGAAACCACACTGCTGTTCCCCAATCTGATGCTCTGTACATGCCTTCACCCTCTCAATAAATGGAAATGGTGAAGAGCTTGTAGATTTATGTGCTGAAAAAGGACTAATGATTGGGAATACCTGGTTTAAAAAGCGAGATATACATAAGTATACTTATGTAAGTAGGAGAGATGGCCAGAGAGCGTTATTGGATTACGTGTTAATTGACAGGCGGGCGAAAGAGAGACTTTTGGATGTTAATGTGCTGAGAGGTGCAACTGGAGGGATGTCTGATCATTATCTTGTGGAGGCTAAGGTGAAGATTTGTATGGGTTTTCAGAAAAGAGGAGTGAATGTTGGGGTGAAGAGGGTGGTGAGAGTAAGTGAGCTTGAGAAGGAGACCTGTGTGAGGAAGTACCAGGAGAGACTGAGTACAGAATGGAAAAAGGTGAGAACAATGGAAGTAAGGGGAAGTGGGGGAGGAATGGGATGTATTTAGGGAATCAGTGATGGATTGCGCAAAAGATGCTTGTGGCATGAGAAGAGTGGGAGGTGGGTTGATTAGAAAGGGTAGTGAGTGGTGGGATGAAGAAGTAAGAGTATTAGTGAAAGAGAAGAGAGAGGCATTTGGACGATTTTTGCAGGGAAAAAATGCAGATGAGTGGGAGATGTATAAAAGAAAGAGACAGGAGGTCAAGAGAAAGGTGCAAGAGGTGAAAAAAAGGGCAAATGAGAGTTGGGGTGAGAGAGTATCATTAAATTTTAGGGAGAATAAAAAGATGTTCTGGAAGGAGGTAAATAAAGTGCGTAAGACAAGGGAGCAAATGGGAACTTCGGTGAAGGGCGCAAGTGGGGAGGTGATAACAAGTAGTGGTGATGTGAGAAGGAGATGGAGTGAGTATTTTGAAGGTTTGTTGTATGTGTTTGATGATAGAGTGGCAGATATAGGGTGTTTTGGTCGAGGTGGTGTGCAAAGTGAGAGGGTTAGGGAAAATGATTTGGTAAACAGAGAAGAGGTAGTGAAAGCTTTGCGGAAGATGAAAGCCGGCAAGGCAGCGGGTTTGTATGGTATTGCAGTGGAATTTATTAAAAAAGGGGGTGACTGTATTGTTGACTGGTTGGTAAGGTTATTTAATGTATGTATGACTCATGGTGAGGTGTCTGAGGATTGGCGGAATGCGTGCATAGTGCCATTGTACAAAGGCAAAGGGGATAAGAGTGAGTGCTCAAATTACAGAGGTATAAGTTTGTTGAGTATTCCTGGTAAATTATATGGGAGGGTATTGATATATATATATATATATATATATATATATATATATATATATATATATATATATATATATATATATATATATATATATATATATATATATAACACAGTATGTGATAGAGCGTAAGAAAGTAAACTCTAGATTGATATGGGTAAAACTAAAAGTGGATGGAGAGAGATGGGTGATTATTGGTGCATATGCACCTGGGCATGAGAAGAAAGATCATGAGAGGCAAGTGTTTTGGGAGCAGTTGAGTGAGTGTGTTAGTAGTTTTGATGCACGAGACTGGGTTATAGTGATGGGTGATTTGAATGCAAAGGTGAGTAATGTGGCAGTTGAGGAAATAATTGGTGTACATGGGGTGTTCAGTGTTTTAAATGGAAATGGTGAATTGCTTGTAGATTTATGTGCTGAGAAAGGACTGGTGATTGGAAATACCTGGTTTAAAAAGAGAGATAAGTATACGTATGTAAGTAGGAGAGATGGCCAGAGAGCGTTATTGGATTACGTGTTGGATTACGCGAAAGAGAGACTTTTGGTTGTTAATGTGCTGAGAGGTGCAACTGGAGGGATGTCTGATCATTATCTTGTGGAGGCTAAGGTGAAAATTTGTAGAGGTTTTCAGAAAAGAAAAGAAAACGTTTGGGTGGAAAGAGTGGTGTGAGTAAGTGAACTTGAGAAGGAGACTTGTGCGAGGAAGTACCAGGAAAGACTGAGTACAGAATGGAAAAAGGTGAGAACAATGGACGTAAGAGGAGTGGGGGAGGAATGGGATGTATTTAGGGAAGCAGTGATAGCTTGCGCAAAAGATGCTTGTGGCATGAGAAGCGTGGGAGGTGGGCAGATTAGAAAGGGTAGTGAGTGGTGGGATGAAGAAGTAAGATTATTAGTGAAAGAGAAGAGAGGCATTTGGACGATTTTTGCAGGGAAATAATGCAAATGGCTGGGAGATGTATGAAAGAAAGAGGCAGGAGGTCAAAAGAAAGATGGAAGAGGTGAAAAAGAGAGCAAATGAGAGTTGAGGTGCGAGAGTATTATCAAAAGATGTTTTGGAAGGAGGTAAACAAAGTGCGTAAGACAAGGGAACAAATGGGAACTTCAGTGAAGGGGGCAAGTGGGGAGGTGATAACAAGTAGTGGTGATGTGAGAAGGAGATGGAGTATGTATTTTGAAGGCTTGTTGAATGTGTTTGATGATAGAGTGGCAGATATAGGGTGTTTTGGTCGAGGTGGTGTGCAAGGTGAGAGGGTTAGGGAAACTGATTTGGTAAACAGAGAAGAGGTTGTAAAAGCTTTGCGGAAGATGAAAACTGGCAAGATGTATGTATGACTCATGGTGAGGTGCCTGAGGATTGGCGGAATGCATGCATAGTGCCATTGTACAAAGGCAAAGGGGATAGAAGTGAGAGCTCAAATTACAGAGGTATAAGTTTGTTGAGTATTCCTGGTAAATTATATGGGAGGGTATTGATTGAGAGGGTGAAGGCATGTACAGAGCATCAGATTGGGGAAGAGCAGTGTGGTTTCAGAAGTGGTAGAGGTTGAGTGGACCAGGTGTTTGCTTTGAAGAATGTATGTGAGAAATAGTTAAAAAAAACAAATGGATTCATATGTAGCATTTATGGATCTAGAAAAGGCATATGACAGCGTTGATAGAGATGCTCTGTGGAAGGTATTAAGAATATATGGTGTGGGAGCCAATTTGTTTGAGGCAGCGAAAAGTTTCTAGCGAGGATGTAAGGCATGTGTACATGTAGGAAGAGAGGAAAGTGATTGGTTCTCAGCGAATGTACGTTTGCGGCAGGGATGTGTGAGGTCTCCATGATTGTTTAATTTGTTTATGGATGGGGTTGTTAGGGAGGTGAATACAAGAGTTTTGGAAAGAGGGGCAAGTATGCAGTCTGTTGTGGATGACAGAGCTTGGGAAGTGAGTCAGTTGTTATTCGCTGATGATACAGCGCTGGTGGCTGATTCGTGTGAGAAATTGCAGAAGCTGGTGACTGAGTTTGGTAAAGTGTGTGAAAGAAGAAAGCTGAGAGTAAATGTGAATAAGATCAAGGTTATTAGGTACAGTAGGGTTGAGGGACAACTCAATTGGGAGGTAAGTTTGAATGGTGAAAAACTGGAAGAAGTGAAGTATTTTAGATATCTGGGAGTGGATTTGGCAGCAGATGGAACCATGGAAGCGGAAGTGAATCATAGATGGGGAAGGGGGCGAAAGTTCTGGGAGCATTAAAGAATGTGTGGAAGTCGACAAGTGTGGAAAGCAAAAATGGGGATGTTCGAAGAAATAGTGGTTCCAACAATGTTATATGGTTGCGAGGCGTGTTCTATGGATAGAGTTGTGCGGAGGAGGGTGGATGTGCTGGAAATGAGATGTTTGAGGACAATATGTGGTGTGAGGTGGTTTGATAGAAAAAGTAATAATAGGATAAGAGGGATGTGTGGTAATAAAAAGAGTGTGGTTGAGAGAGCAGAAGAGGATGTGTTGAAATCGTTTGGTCATATGGAGAGAATGAGTGAGGAAAGATTGACAAACAGGATATATGTGTCAGAGGTGGAGGGAACGAGGAGAATTGGGAGACCAAATTGGAGGTGGAAGGATGGAGCGAAAAAGATTTTGAGTGATCGGGGCCTGAACATGCAGGAGGGTGAAAGGCATGCAAGGAATAGAGTGAATTGGAACGATGTCGTTGACCGGGGTCGACGTGCTGTCAATGGATTGAACCAGGGCATGTGAAGCATCTTGGGTGAACCATGGAAAGTTCTGTGGGGCCTTGGATATGGAAAGGGAGCTTTGGTTTCGGTGCATTATTACATGGCAGCTAGAGACAGTGTGAATGAATGGGGCCTTTGTTGTCTTTTCCTAGCGCTACCTCGCACATATTTATGGGGAGGGGGGAGGTTATTTTCATGTGTGGCGGGGTGGCGATGGGAACGAATAAAGGTAGACAGTATGAATTATGTGCATGTGTATATATGTATATGTCTGTGTGTGTGTATATATATGTATATGTTTAGATGTATAGGTATGTATATATTGCATGTGTGGATGTGTATGTATATACATGTGTATTTGGATGGGTTGGGCCTTTCTTTCGTCTGTTTCCTTGCGCTACCTCACTAACGCTGGAGACAGCAACAAAGCAAATAATAACACACTTCCCCATCCCTGTCTTTACTTGCGGTGAAGTCTTTGGGAGTCTTCTACCCTCATAGCCTGGGCTGGGGCTATGCTGTAGGGTTGGGCTATTGGTTGACCAAGCAGTTGGAAGCTTCAGCATGTAAGGCCGTATATCCCTCACAGTCTAGCTGGTCTGATACACTTTGTAGGCACCTGTCCATGGCACTCTTGAACTTTTCTACTGTGCATCCCATGTTGTTTCTGATAACAGCAGGCAAGGTGATGAAGAGTTTTGAGCCCTGAGTGTTTCTGGTGTTCTCTCTGTGCATGCTGCAATCTTTGGATTACAGAAGTAGTATTCCACAAAGTCTTTCATGCATGTCGTGCCAGTAGGATGTTATTTTCCGAGTGTAAGTAGGAAACCTTCTAGGATTTTTCAGGTATAGATGATGATATACCTTTCCTGTCTGCGCTCAAGTATAGCCTTAGAGATTTCAGCTGTTCCCAATAATTCATTTCCTTTATCACATAAATATGGACTTTAAAAGATCTCTGAACACTCTAATTCTTCAATTTCACTTGTCTTGTACAGTGGTGTTAGAACACAGCAATTGGTAGGACACAACATGGATGGATGAAACCTAAGATCAACTACTCATGAATATGTTACCATTTGTAAGGAGAGAACAGTTGTTACAACAGAAAAATAGAGAAAAGTGTTCTTCAAAAGAAAACAGTCTAAAGGAGTCAAGCAGCTTATTTAAATGCATGCTAGTAAATGTAGCTCTACATTTCAACTAACACAAAAATTTCATCTTAAGCTTAGTTCTATACATCGTACCATTCAATAATAAAATCTAACAGCAAACAATATATGCACAAACTGAAGAAAGCTGAAGCCCACACAAACTACTTTTTCTAATTCATACCATCACATATAACTCACCTTTCTGCCCTGCAATCCTTGGGTTTATTTGGAATTAGCTTGATTTGTGTGACAGGAGGGAAATCAACTGTTGATGACAAATGCAAAAGATAAGCTTTGAATGAATGAGAATCCGTGAAATTCGGATCAGTCCTAGAAAAGTATCCAAGTTTTTGTAATGAACTTGATTTCTATAAACTTGGCGTTAGAGCTTTTGTGTGCACTCATATTAGTGTGAAATATATGTATATATTCTCTGTATTTTAGAAATGTGGTAATTTGTACTTCTATACTCTATTCTACTGTATATGACAATTCATTATTGTATTGTTTATATTCCATATTGCCTCAGAGAAACACTCTCTGGACGTGTCCTCTGCCAGTGGTCTCTTAAGGATGAGGCACTAAAGACAGAGAAGTGGCACTGGAGTCCATTAGTTATGCCAGGGAGGAAAAAGGATGGGCGATTGAGGGTGATGGCTCTGAATGCTAATGAGTTGACTGATGAAAGTGAAAGAAGGGAACTTATGAAGAAATTCAAAAGTAATGAGTTGGATGTGCTGGGATTGAGGAAACTCATATCACTGGGCAAGGTGTATGGAGTGAATGTGAAAATTATGAATGCAAGCTATGAGGGGACACATGAGTTATATGGATGGGAATGATTGAAAATTATCAAGGAAGAGGGAAAAAGGGATAGAAAATTGCGCTATCTCCAAGAGTATGGAGGTATTACTGAGCATGGGTGGAATGGATCAAGTATAGCGTGGGTGAAAGGAAAGATTGGAATTGTGAAGTATGCATGACTTTGTGCTCATGCGACTGTGAAAATGAAGACTGTTGTGCTAAGTAAGGATGAAATGAAGTGTTTCTGGAGAAACTTGAATGACTCTATGAATGGGTTTTAGAAGGAGAGGAAGCTGGTTGTAATGGGTGACATGAATACAAAGGTGGCATGTGATGAAATTAGCAAAATAGTTGGTAAATGGGAAGTGCCAAGAGTGAGTGAGAACAGAAGGTTCATGTGGATGTCTGTGCTGAAAAAGATTTATTCCTTCCAATGCCTTTTTTCAGAGCAAGATAATTCATAGATATATATGGATGAGAAATAATGGAGGGAGAGAACAAAAGGGTTTGACTGATTTTGTGGCAGTAGATGAAAGATTGTGCTGAATGCTAGAGTAGTAAAAGGATTCCTTGGAGATTCTGACCATTTTGCAGTTTTGGTGGAGATGAGGTATGGTGAAAGGAAGAATGGAGAGGTAAAAGTGTTGGCAAATGAGGTGAATCAGAAAGATACAAGAGGGAGTATGATAGAAGGGAGACAGAAAGTTTATATGAGGGTGTAGTAAATGTAGGGATGCAGTCATGTGAGAATGAAGTATTCAAAATGTCTAGAGAATGACTACTTAAGGTCGTGTAATTAATAGTTGGTTACATGGTTGTGAGATATAAGAATAAAGGGAAGTGCATAGTGGATTGATGATTATTAGAAATGCTTTAGAAGAGAAAAAAAGGCATGTGGTAGATTTCTCAAAAGGAATGTACCAGTGGAAGGTCAGCAAAGGAGGAGGGAAGAATATAAGATGTATAAGTGGAATGTTAAGAAGCTGATAGAGGAAAGCAAAGAAGTAGATGAGGATTATGGAAGAATGTTGAATGAAAAGTTTAGGGAAAATAATAAATTGTACTGGAAGGAGGTGAAAGGGAAAGAGGTGAATGTAAGAGTGGTAATGTAAATGTGAGAAGTAGGGAAGAGGAGTTGCTGAATCAAAAGGAGGAAGTGAAAGGAAGATGGAATGAGTATTTTGAAGAACTAATGATTATAGGAGAAGGGAAGCAGTAGTTGTTACATGCCTAGATATGGAGAAAGGAAGGACAGTGATATAAGTGCAGCGGTCTTTACCAATAGGGCAATACTAAGGTTAAAGTAGAAAAGGCACCTGGAGAGGATGGGGTGATGGCTGAAATGTTGATGTGTGGAGGAGAGAGTGTGATAGAGTGGATGTATTTGATAAGTAATTCATCATGGAAACAAGGTTGTGCAAGAGGATTGGGCGAAAGCTATTATTGTTCCTTTATTCAAAGTAAAAGGTGCTAAGTATGTATGTAGCAATTCTAGGGGAAATAAGGCTGTATGAAAGAATGCTGACTGATAGAGTAACAGAAGTGAATAGTGAATGAATGCAGAGTAAGTGAGGAGTAAAGGAGTTTTGGAAAGTTAGGGTATGTGTGGATCAGATTTGTGCAGAGAATGATCTCACTGTGGAAAATTATCAAGCAAAAGATGACAGGTTGCATGTAGCTTTTATGGATCTAAAGAAAGCTTATGACAGACTTTAGTGTAATGCTTTATGGGATGTGTTAAGGATATATGGGGTATGGGGACATGATGTGAAGGTCTTCTTTAGAGGAGAAAATACATGTGTAAGAGTGGATAGAGTGTTGAGTGAAAGTTTCAGTATATATGTGGATGTGAGGCAGGACATGTGTAAGAGTGGATAGAGTGTTGAGTGAAAGTTTCAGTCTATATGTGGATGTGAGGCAGGGCTGTGTGATGTCACTATAGCTGTTTTGACATAACACCGATGAAGTGATGAGAGATGAAAACAAAATAAGTAAAAATGGTTGTAAAGATAGAGTGCAGTGATCAGGTATGGTGACTAATGACAAGCCAGTATGCAGATGATACTGTGTCATTTGCTGAGAGTGAGGAGGAGTTTCAGATGGCTGAAAGTGTGTTTCATGAGGTATGAAAGATAGGCAATTAAAGGTAAATGTGAGTAAAAGTAAAGTAATGGTGTTTGGAATAAAACAATGGGTGGAGAAAGACCGGTAGAGGTGAAAGAATTTCAGTTTGTAATAGCTATCTTAGGTAAGTTTGGTGAAATGGAAGGAGAGATAAAGGAGAGAGCAGTACAGGATAGAAAAGTCACTGGGTTCCACAATAGAATAATGAAGTGTAGAGGTTTGAGTATGGAAGTGAAGAAAGGATTAACAAAAAACAGTCAACCCAGCCTTTACCTATGCAGACAAAACATGGATGTGGGATGAGTCACAGAGGTCAAGAATGCAAGTTGTGGAAATCAATTATTTGGAAGGAGCATCTGGTATGAAATGATAGGATGGAGAAAGTAATGAGGGGGTGTATGAGAGATGTGATATGGCAGGAAATGCAAAGGGAATGAATTACAGAGTGGCAAAGAGAGTGAAACGTAATACTTTCAGGAGCCATGGAAAGAATGCAAGACAGGGAATTTACAAGCAGAATGTATGGTAGCATGATTAAAAGGGTGGTGTGAGACAAAGACCATTTTTGACATAGGGAAATAGAAATGAAGAAAACTTAAGGGAGAGAAATGGGGGAAAAATGTGTGGAATGGTATATGGACGGGGGGCAAGCATTCTCATGTTTCATGTTTTCAGGTTGTTTGACAAAATGACACCTTTTTAACTTCTCTTTACCTACTTCCACAAATTTTTTCACATTTATGGTTATAAACATTTAATCATTTCTGTATAAATCACTGATTTGGAGGAAAATTATGCTTATTCATCATTTCCTGCATTAATAAGGTAGCAACAGGAACACATGACTGGGTTTTAGAGGAAATATTCTCATGTGGCTACTTTCTCTGTTGCTTCTTTTGGAAAGTAAAACATGAAGGAGGGAGTTCTCCCTCACCCTTAGTCACTCTTTACATCATTCAGGAGATACATGGGCAGTTATTTTTGTCTCCTTTCCCGTGGAATGACACTAACAGAAACGGTGATTGTAAAGGAATATGGTATACATAACTTCCAATTACTGGAGTAAATAATGGTATAGAATAGATAATAGGAAGAGTTGTTTTTCTGTTTTTAATGTTTAAGATGCAACAACAACTGTACAAGGTAAATTACATGATTTTACAAAATTCTACAAACATGTGAGAACACCTAGGACAAACAACATAGATCTCAGAGAAAAACTTGACCTAACTCAATCTAGATGTAATTACATACAACATTGTTGATGGATGTTAACATCGTTTATTATTTTCTGATGCCAAGAAATTTGATGGATTATATTGTCTCATAACTAATTTTGAAATACTGTTCTTCTAAACAATAATGAGGTATTTTACCCATGTGTGCCATTACGCTGTTAAGTCAACCAGTTCTCCATTCATTAACTGACACTCACAGTCACATGTACCCAAAGATGGGATATAGCAGAGAGCATTTTCATATTAACATAAGTCACACAGATAAATGCACCACCTTCACTAACAGGATGAAGATTGTAGATAGCTTTTACAGTGTTAAACAGTGTACTGAAAATTGTTTATTGGCATTTGATAGAATAAGGCAGTATCTTTATCAACTTTTGTAATTTTCAAGTTAAACTCTGAAATTCTACTTGCCCTAGAATTTAAGTACAGTGATAAAAGAAAAATAAGGATAACAAACATCTAAATGTTAAAACATATATATCACAAAAGTACAAACTTTTGAAGAGGTAACATTTGTTAGTTAATTAAGTACTGTACTAAAATTTTGGCACATTGAGTTATCAAGAATATATACTCCCAACTTATGTAACATTTGAAATATAAGGAATGTACTTAGATAGAGATAACAAACTCACCTATCATTATAATACTGTACTACTTCTGAAGTAACTTACAAAAATAACCTTTGATACAAATATGTAATATTCTGACCATCAAGAAAACATGGACCTGAATTGAGAGGTTTCCCTTACTTTGTGTTTGATATCCATTTTTATCTCTTAGTTATGAAGAATATTTGTTTTGCTTATCAGAAGGACAAAGGGAAGATTAATGCTTGATTTGGATGTAGACAGACAATGAAAGTACTATTACAAACATTTTAGATACCAGTATGACAAATTCTACCAATTCAGTAAAAATAAACTTCAAACATATCCATCTATTTCATATTATAAATTGTTTATCAAAGAGATAGTGGAAAAATACTAGAGAAGTATTTAGACAGAATACTTAGAATACTTAGAATATTTAGAAAGAATACTTCCCATAAATTCCCTGCGTGTCGTAGAAGGTGACTAAAAGGGAAGGGAGTGGGGGGGCTGGAAATCCTCCCCTCTTTTTTTTTTTTTTTTTCCCCAAAGAAGGAACAGAGAAGGGGGCCAGATGAGGATATTCCCTCAAAGGCTCAGTCCTCTGTTCTTAACGCTACCTCGCTAACGCGGGAAATGGCAAATAGTATGAAAGAAAGAAAGAAAACAATAAGTGTGTTAGGTGCTAATGAAAAATAACGAGAGTATGTATAGTTTGAAAAGACAAGAACAAAAGTTGAATTTTATGCTCATTATGGAAAGGGAACTCTGAACATGTTATGTGGTCACATTTAAATGATAAAGAAGAGGCATCCACAGAAGAAGAGCTATGCAGATAATTCTTTGTTACAGATACATCTTCAGTTGGTGTTGTTCTTTACAACTATTTTTGGCTAGGGAATATTAGTTCTTAGTTGATTTTGTGTAAACTTCTTTACAGAAACTATTTTTTTACAGGGTTTGTGCCTAATGAGGATACTGAAAGCTATTTTTGGATATAATGTTAAATCAGTAGGTTTTGTGTAACCTGTCTTATTGCCTCTGTATTTCATTAGCCATGTAATGCCAGATTCAATTTTTTCTCTTCGGTGTCTCTAGTACTTGTCACTTATAAAACAGTTCACCTCTTAGATTCTAGTAGAGTCTGTTGCTTCCACTTTAGTGCAGCAGCAACAAACAGGTTGATGAAATGAAACGTGAGCATCAGCGTTGATATACTACTGGCTGCACATGAATCATTTTGCCATATTATAGAAGAAAGCATTTTGGATACAAACAGGTAGATAGACAGATAAGGAAAAGTTAGTTGGCTGTTGACTTGAAATTTGTATACTTCACTTAGATTAGGAAAAGGACATCTTGAGAATATTTTAAGCTTACTAATAGTACTGTCAATTAAACCATTCTTATTTCAAGAGGAAGACATTGGAAACACAAACATACTGGTGTAGTCTTAACAGAATGTATAGAAGATTTACACTTTCCTGTAGTTTGGTGATACAACATTCATGATGATTATGTTGAACATTGGAAGAAACAACATGTATGAATATCATTGTTTTTCAGTTCTATATAATGCTTATTCCCTATTTCAAGGTGCACTGTTTGTGCAGGGTACAAGAAAAATGTTTTTCTGAGCTTCTGAGAGTCCATCAGTATTCAGATAATTACAGTATCACAGACATCAATATACAAGACAGTAATGATGAACAAGATTTAGCCTTAGCAACGCTAATCTGGAATATTATATAGAACATCAGAGTTTGAATGCTTTCAGGTCAATTTACTTATAACATTAACAGCTATAATCAGAGTTATAATCAAATCTGTCCATAATGAAATGGAAAAAATTTATAATTCATATCATTAGGAAAAATCCTTCGACTGGTTATAACTTTAATCTAGTGGAAAAGTGTTGAATTATGTACCATTACTGCTGTTAAGGTTTTTAGTTCTTATGAAAGTTCACAAAGCACAGTCAAGGTTTCTGCAGTGCTATCTGAACTCACAGGCACTTTGGATTAACAGAACCTTTCGTAAGACCTGATAGCTCAGAGAAGAAGACTACAGTATTATGTATTAGTGTGATGTCATATTAGTATGCTATATATTTTGGATGCTGTTTATGAAATTTCTTATATGCCTTTTTGGCGAGAACTACCATGTTACTGCATTCCAATTAATTTACTGGGTTAATCACTGCAACTTTACATTTGTCATCCAAATTAACTGCATACTAATATTACCTACTCTATATGGTGTACATATATCTATGAAAAATTATGCATTTTTCATTTCTCTATCTAGTTCCTTTATAGAGCAAAGAAGTCCTGCTATGTAATATAACTGTGAAATTCAAAGGTGCCTTGATGCAAAGTTGTCTTCTTGCGCAAAAATCAAGTTGATAACTCTTAATGTGAAAAAATATTTGACCTACTTACCCTATGCTGCAATGTTGGCTCACTTTCCCTCTTCTGCAGGTATTGCTTTGGTTTTTGCTCCTGAGATCTAGCTGATATTGTTCCCCCAGCATTAGCTGGATGATGCAATGCTCAGGAAGCTACTGTGTCGCATGATTACAGTGTGGCCATAGGCAGCTCAAGGATGGACCATTTTAATAACTGTCTCTTTCCCTATACCTTGAAGCTTAGGAACCCTCTATCGTCTCATGTCTTTCCCAATAACTTGACACATTTTTGAGAGACAGGTTTTTTTGCAGTTACACCAAAATTTGAAAGTACTCTCTCTAACTTCATCTTTCTCCTTTTCATTAACCTTATTATGTTTCAATTAAGGTGCAGTCTTGATGTGGGCTTTTGTCCATGACTGAAGCTAAAGAAAAACTGGGAAGAGTCACAGTGTGGTCGTGGGGGAAAAGGTACTGGGAGCACTGAGAAATGTGTGGAATGAGAGGTCATTACCTGGGAGGGCATAAATGGGTACATTTCAAGGTACAGTAGTCCCAGTAATGTTTTATGAATATGAGTTTGGGCCTTAGATTAGGATATGCGGAGGAGGAAGGATGTGTTAGAAATGAGGTGATTAAAAACAATATGTGGTGTTGGGCTGTTTTTTTGAGTAAGTAATAAATGGGTAAAAGAGAGGTGTGGTAATGAAAACAGTATAATTAAGAGAGCTCAAAGAGGGTGTGCTGAAAGGGTTTGCACATGTGGAAAGAATGAGTTGAGAGAGTTTGCAACAGAGGATGTATGTATCAGAGGTGGAGGGGAGAAGATGGAAGAGACCGAACAGGATATGGAGGCATGGAGTGCTCACAGCCTGAACATGAAGGGGGGTGAATGACATGTATGAGATGTACAGGTTGTAATGTGCTGCCAATGGACTACCCAGGACATATGAAGAAGCAGTAGGAAATCACATAGAGGTATGTGGGGCAATTGAAGCCTTTCTTAATATCTTCCGAGTGTATATATATATATTTTTATTTTTATTTATTTTGCTTTGTCGCTGTCTCCCGCATTAGCCAGGTAGCGCAAGGAAACAAACAAAAGAATGGCCCAACCCACCAATATACACATGTATATACATACACGTTCACACATGCAAATATACATACCTATACATCTCAATGTACACATATATATACACACACAGACATATACATATATACACATGTACATAATTCATACTGTCTGCCTTTATTTATTCCCATCGCCACCTCGCCACACATGGACTAACAACCCCCTCCCCCCTCATGTGTGTGAGGTAGCGCTAGGAAAGACAACAAAGGCCCCATTTGTTCACACTCAGTCTCTAGCTGTCATGTAATAATGCACCGAAACCACAGCTCCCTTTCAACATCCAGGCCCCACACAACTTTCCATGGTTTACCCCAGACGCTTCACATGCCCTGGTTCAATCCATTGACAGCACGTCGACCCCGGTATACCACATCGTTCCAATTCACTCTATTCCTTGCATGCCTTTCACCCTCCTGCATGTTCAGGCCCCGATCACTCAAAATCTTTTTCACTCCATCTTTCCACCTCCAATTTGGTCTCCCACTTCTCCTCGTTCCCTTCATATCTGACACATATATCCTCTTGGTCAATCTTTCCTCACTCATTCTCTCCATGTGACCAAACCATTTCAAAACACCCTCCTTTGCTCTCTCAACCACACTCTTTTTATTTCCACACATCTCTCTTACCCTTACATTACTCATTCGATCAAACCACCTCACACCACATATTGTCCTCAAACATCTCATTTCCAGTACATCCACCCTCCTCCGCACAACTCTATCCATAGCCCATGCCTCGCAGCCATACAACATTATTGGAACCACTATTCCTTCAAACATACCCATTTTTTCTTTCCGAGATAATGTTCTCGACTTCCACACATTCTTCAAGGCTCCCAGAATTTTCACCGCCTCCCCCACCCAATGATTCACTTCCGCTTCCATGGTTCCATCTGCTGCCAGATCCACTCCCAGATATCTAAAACACTTTACTTCCTCCAGTTTTTCTCCATTCAAACTTACCTCCCAATTGACTTGACCCTCAACACTACTCTACCTAATAACCTTGCTCTTATTTACATTTAATCTTAACTTTCTTCTTTCACACACTTTACCAAACTCAGTCACCAGCTTCTGCAGTTTCTCATCCGAATCAGCCACCAGCGCTGTATCATCAGCGAACAACAACTGACTCACTTCCCAAGCTTTATCATCCACAACAGACTGCATACCTGCCCCTCTTTCCAAAACTCTTGCATTCACCTCCCTAATAACCCCATCCATAAACAAATTAAACAACCATGGAGACATCACACACCCCTGCCGCAAACCTACTTTCACTGAGAACCAATCACTTTCCTCTCTTCCTACACGTACACATAAGTTACATCCTCGATAAAAAATTTTCACTGCTTGTAACAGCTTGCCTCCCACACCATATATTCTTAGTACCTTCCATAGAGCATCTCTATCAACTCTATCATATGCCTTCTCCAGATCCATAAATGCTACATACAAATCCATTTGCTATTCTAAGTATTTCTCACATACATTCTTCAAAGCAAACACCTGATCCACACATCCTCTACCACTTCTGAAACCACACTGCTCTTCCCCAATCTGATGCTCTGTACATGCCTTCACCCTTGCAATCAATATCCTCCCATATAATTTACCAGGAATACTCAACAAACGTATACCTCTGTAATTTGAGCACTCACTCTTATCCCCTTTGCTTTTGTACAATGGCACTATGCAAGCATTCCGCCAATCCTCAGGCACCTCACCATGAATCATGCATACATTAAATAACCTTACCAACCAGTCAACAATACCGTCACCCTCTTTTTTAATAAATTCCACTGCAATACCATCCAAACCTGCTGCCTTGCTGTCTTTCATCTTCCGCAAAGCTTTTACTACCTCTTCTCTGTTTACCAAATCATTTTCCCTAACCCTCTCACTTTGCACACCACCTCGACCAAAACACCCTATATCTGCCACTCTATCATCAAACACATTCAACAAACCTTCAAAATACTCACTATATATCCTTCTCATATCGCCACTACTTGTTATCACCTCCCCATTAGCCCCCTTCACTGAAGTTCCAATTTGCTCCTTTGTCTTACGCACTTTATTTACCTCCTTCTAAAACATCTTTTTATTCTCCCTAAAATTTTATGATACTCTCTCACTCCCAACTCTCATTTGCCTTCTTTTTCACCTCTTGCACCTTTCTCTTGACCTCCTGCCTCTTTCTTTTATACATCTCACACTCATGTGCATTTTTTCCCTGCAAAAATCGTCCAAATGCCTCTCTCTTCTCTTTCACTAATAATCTTACTTCTTACTCCCACCACTCGCTACCCTTTCTAACCTGCCCACCTCCCACGCTTCTCTGGCCGCAAGCATCTTTTGTGCAAGCCATCACTGCTTCCCTAAATACATCCCATTCCTCCCCAACTCCCCTTACCTCCTTTGTTCTCACCTTTTTCCATTCTGTACTCAGTCTCTCCTGGTACTTCCTCACGCAAGTCTCCTTCCCAAGCTCACTTACTCTCACCACTCTCTTCACCCCAACATTTTCTATTCTTTTCTGAAAACCCCAACAAATCTTCACCTTCGCCTCCACAAGATAATGATCAGACATCCCTCCAGTTGCACCTCTCAGCACATTTACATCCAAAAGTCTCTCTTTCGCGCGCCTATCAATTAACACTTAATCCAATAACGCTCTCTGGCCATCTCTCCTACTTACATACGTATACTTATGTATATCTCGCTTTTTAAACCAGGTATTCCCAATCACCAGTCCTTTTTTTAGCACATGAATCTACAAGCTCTTCACCATTTCCATTTGCAACACTGAACACCCCATGTATACCAATTATTCCCTCAACTGCCACATTACTCACCTTTGCATTCAAATCACCCATCACTATACCCGGTCTTGTGCATCAAAACCACTAACACACTCATTCAGCTGCTCCTAAAACACTTGCCTCTCATGATCTTTCTTCTCATGCTCAGGTGTATATGCACCAATAATCACCCATCTCTCTCCATCAACTTTCAGTTTTACCCATATCAATCTAGAGTTTACTTTCTTACACTCTATCAGATACTCCTACAACTCCTGTTTCAGGAGTAGTGCTACTCCTTCCCTTGCTGTTGTCCTATCACTAACCTCTGACTTTACTCCCAAGATATTCCCAAACCACTCTTCCCCTTTACCCTTAAGCTTCGTTTCACTCAGAGCCAAAACATCCAGGTTCCTTTCCTCAAACATGGTACCTATCTCTCTGTTTTTCTCATCTTGGTTTCATCCACACACATTTAGACACCCAAATATATATATTTATTTATTTATTTTGCTTTATCGCTGTCTCCCGCGTTAGCGAGGTAGCGCAAGGAAACAGACAAAAGAATGGCCAAACCTGCCCACATACACATGTATATACATAGACGTCCACACACGCAAATATACATACCTATACATCTCAATGTACACATATATATACACACACAGACACATACATATATACCCATGCACACAATTCACACTGTCTGCCTTTTTCATTCTCATCGCCACCTCGCCACACATGGAATAACATCCCCCTCCCCTCTCATGTGTGCGAGGTAGCGCTAGGAAAAGACAACAAAGGCCCCATTCGTTCACACTCAGTCTCTAGCTGTCATGCAATAATGCCCGAAACCACAGCTCCCTTTCCACATCCAGGCCCCACAGAACATTCCATGGTTTACCCCAGATGCTTCACATGCCCTGATTCAATCCATTGACAGCACATCGACCCCGATATACCACATCGATCCAATTCACTCTATTTCTTGCCCGCTTTTTACCCTCCTGCATGTTCAAGCCCCGATCACTCAAAATCTTTTTCACTCCATCTTTCCACCTCCAATTTGGTCTCCCACTTCTCCTCGTTCCCTCCACCTCCGACACATATATCCTCTTGGTCAATCTTTCCTCACTCATTTTCTCCATGTGCCCAAACCATTTCAAAACACCCTCTTCTGATCTCTCAACCACGCTCTTTTTAATTCCACACATCTCTTTTACCCTTACATTACTTACTCGATCAAACCACCTCACACCACACATTGTCCTCAAACATCTCATTTCCAGCACATCCACCCTCCTGCGCACAACTCTATCCATAGCCCATGCCTCGCAACCATACAACATTGTTGGAACCACTATTCCTTCAAACATAGCCATTTTTGCTTTCGGAGATAATGTTCTCGACTTCCACACATTCTTCAAGGCTCCCAGGATTTTCGTCCCCTCCCCCACCCTATGATTCACTTCCGCTTCCATGGTTCCATCCGGTGCCAGATCCACTCCCAGATATCTAAAACACTTTACTTCCTCCAGTTTTTCTCCATTCAAACTTACCTTCCAATTGACTTGACCCTCAATCCTAATGTACCTAATAACCTTGCTCTTATTCACATTTACTCTTAGCTTTCTTCTTTCACACACTTTACCAAACTCAGTCACCAGCTTCTGCAGTTTCTCATATATATATATATATATATATATATATATATATATATTTTTTTTATTATTTTTTATTTTACTTTGTCGCTGTCTCCCGCGTTTGCGAGGTAACGCAAGGAAACAGACGAAAGAAATGGCCCAACCCCCCCCCCCCATACACATGTATATACATACGTCCACACACGCAAATATACATACCTACACAGCTTTCCATAGTTTACCCCAGACGCTTCACATGCCTTGATTCAATCCACTGACAGCATGTCAACCCCGGTATACCACATCGCTCCAATTCACTCTATTCCTTGCCCTCCTTTCACCCTCCTGCATGTTCAGGCCCCGATCACACAAAATATATATATATATATATATATATATATATTTTTTTTTTTTTCTTTGTCGCTGTCTCCCGCGTTTGCGAGGTAGCGCAAGGAAACAGACGAAAGAAATGGCCCAACCCACCCCAATACACATGTATATACATACGTCCACACACGCAAATATACATACCTACACAGCTTTCCATGGTTTACCCCAGACGCTTCACATGCCCTGATTCAACCCACTGACAGCATGTCGACCCCGGTATACCACATCGATCCAATTCACTCTATTCCTTGCCCTCCTTTCACCCTCCTGCATGTTCAGGCCCCGATCACACAAAATCTTTTTAACTCCATCTTTCCACCTCCAATTTGGTCTCCCACTTCTCCTCGTTCCCTCCACCTCCGACACATATATCCTCTTGGTCAATCTTTCCTCACTCATTCTCTCCATGTGCCCAAACCATTTCAAAACACCCTCTTCTGCTCTCTCAACCACGCTCTTTTTATTTCCACACATCTCTTTTACCCTTATGTTACTTACTCGATCAAACCACCTCACACCACACATTGTCCTCAAACATCTCATTTCCAGCACATCCATCCTCCTGCGCACAACTCTATCCATAGCCCACGCCTCGCAACCATACAACATTGTTGGAACCACTATATATATATATATATATATATATATATATATATATATATATATATATATATATATATATATATATATATATACTCATGATTTCCATCTGGCTTAGACGAAGAGTGGCCCATCCCCTCATTTATACACACACACAGACACATATATATATATATATATATATATATATATATATATATATATATATATATATATCATTATATTATATTTTGCTTTGTCGCTGTCTCCCGCATTTGCGAGGTAGTGCAAGGAAACAGAAGAAAGAAATGGCCCAACCCACTCCCATACACATGTATTTACACACACGTCCCCACACGCAAATATACATACCTATACATCTCAATGTACACATATATATACACACACAGACACATACATATATACCCATGCACACAATTCACACTGTCTGCCTTTATTCATTCCCATCGCCACCTCGCCACACATGGAATACCATCCTCCTCCCCCCTCATGTGTGCGAGGTAGCACTAAGAAAAGATAATAAAGGCCCCATTCGTTCACACTCAGTCTCCAGTTGTCATGCAATAATGCCCGAAACCACAGCTCCCTTTACACATCCAGGCCCCACACAACTTTCCATGGTTTACCCCAGACGCTTCACATGCCCTGATTCAATCCACTGACAGCACGTCAACCCCGGTATACAACATCGATCCAATTCACCCTATTCCTTGCCCGCCTTTCACCCTCCTGCATGTTCAGGCCCCGATCACTCAAAATCTTTTTCACTCCATGTTTCCACCTCCAATTTGGTCTCCCACTTCTCCTCGTTCCCTCCACCTCCGACACATATATCCTCTTGGTCAATCTTTCCTCACTCATTCTCTCCATGTGCCCAGACCATTTCAAAACACCCTCTTCTGCTCTCTCAACCACGCTCTTTTTATTTCCACACATCTCTCTTACCCTTACATTACTTACTCGATCAAACCACCTCACACCACACATTGTCCTCAGACATCTCATTTCCAGCACATCCACCCTCCTGCGCACAACTCTATCCATAGCCCACGCCTCGCAACCATACAACATTGTTGGAACCACTATTCCTTCAAACATACCCATTTTTGCTTTCGGAGATAATGTCCTCGACTTCCACACATTCTTCAAGGCTCCCAGGATTTTCGCCCCCTCCCCCACCCTATTATTCACTTCCACCTCCATGGTTCCATCCGCTGCCAGATCCACTCCCAGATATCTAAAACACTTTACTTCCTCCAGTTTTTCTCCATTCAAACTTACCTCCCAATTTACTTGACCCTCAACCCTACTGTACCTAATAACCTTGCTCTTATTCACATTTACTCTTAGCTTTCTTCTTTCACACACTTTACCAAACTCAGTCACCAGCTTCTGCAGTTTCTCATATATATATATATATATATATATATATATATATATATATATATATATATATATATATATATATATATATATATATATATACTTATGATTTCCATCTGGCTTAGACGAAGAGTGGACCATCCACTCATTTACACACACACACACACACACACACATGCACACACACACACACACACACATATATATATATATATATATATATATATATATATATATATATATATATATATATATATATATATACATATATATATATATATCATTATATTATATTTTGCTTTGTCACTGTCTCCCGCATTTGCGAGGTAGCGCAAGGAAACAGAAGAAAGAAATGGCCCAACCCACCCCCATACACATGTATATACACACACGTCCACACACGCAAATATACATACCTATACATCTCAATGTACACATATATATACACACACAGACACATACATATATACCCATGCACACAATTCACACTGTCTGCCTTTATTCAATCCCATCGCCACCTCGCCACACATGGAATACATATATATACACACACAGACACATACATATATACCCATGCACACAATTCACACTGTCTGCCTTTATTCATTCCCATCGCCACCTCGCCACACATGGAATACCATCCCCCTCCCCCCTCATGTTCGCGAGGTAGCGCTAGGAAAAGATAACAAAGGCCCCATTCGTTCACACTCAGTCTCCAGCTGTCATGCAATAATGCCCGAAACCACAGCTCCCTTTCCACATCCAGGCCCCACACAACTTTCCATGGTTTACCCCAGACGCTTCACATGCCCTGATTCAATCCACTGACAGCACGTCAACCCCGGTATACCAAATCGATCCAATTTACTCTATTCCTTGCCCGCCTTTCACCCTCCTGCATGTTCAGGCCCCGATCACTCAAAATCTTTTTCTCTCCATCTTTCCACCTCCAATTTGGTCTCCCACTTCTCCTCATTCCCTCCACCTCCGACACATACATCCTCTTGGTCAATCTTTCCTCACTCATTCTCTCCATGTGCCCAAACCATTTCAAAACACCCTCTTTTGCTCTCTCAACCACGCTCTTTTTATTTCCACACATCTCTCTTACCCTTACATTACTTACTCAATCAAAGCACCTCAAAGCACACATTGTCCTCAAACATCTCATTTCCAGCACATCCACCCTCCTGCGCACAACTCTATCCATAGCCCACGCCTCGCAACCATACAACATTGTTGGAACCACTATTCCTTCAAACATACCCATTTTTGCTTTCCGAGATAATGTTCTCGACTTCCACACATTCTTCAAAGCTCCCAGGATTTTCGCCCCTTCCCCCACCCTATGATTCACTTCCGCTTCCATGGTTCCATCCGCTGCCAGATCCACTCCCAGATATCTAAAACACTTTACTTCCTCCAGTTTTTCTCCATTCAAACTTACCTCCCAACTGACTTGACACTGAACCCTACTGTACCTAATAACCTTGCTCTTATTCACATTTACTCTTAAATTTCTTCTTTCACACACTTTTCCAAACTCAGTCACCAGCTTCTGCAGTTTCTCACATGAATCAGCCACCAGCGCTGTATCATCGGCGAACAACAACTGACTCACTTTCCAAGCTCTTTCATCCATAACAGACTGCATACTTGACCCTCTTTCCAAAACTCTTGCATTCACCTCCCTAACAACCCCATCCATAAACAAATTAAACAACCATAGAGACATCCCATACCCCTGCCGCAAACCAACATTCACTGAGAACCAATCACTTTCCTCTCTTCCTACACGTACACATGCCTTACATGCACGATAATACTTTTCACTGCTTCTAACAACTTGCCTCTCACACCATATATTCTTAATACCTTCTACAGAGCATCTCTATCAATTCTATCATATGCCTTCTCCAGATCCATAAATGCTACATACGAATCTATTTGCTTTTCTAAGTATTTCTCACATACATTTTTCAAAGCAAACACCTGATCCACACGTCCTCTACCACTTCTGAAACCACACTGCTCCTCCCCAATCTGATGCTCTGTACATGCCTTCACCCTCTCAATCAATACCCTCCCATATCATTTCCCGGGAATACTCAACAAACGTATACCTCTGTAATTTGAACACCCACTTTTATCCCCTATATCTTTGTACAATGGCACTATGCAAGCATTCCGCCAATCCTCAGGCACTTCACCATGAGTCATACATACATTAAATAACCTCACCAACCAGTCAACAATAAAGTCACCCCCTTTTTTGATAAATTCCACTGCAATACCATCCAAACCTGCTGCCTTGCCGGCTTTCATCTTCCGCAAAGCTTTTACTACCTCTTCTCTGTTTACCAAATCATTCTCCCTAACTCTCTCACTTTGCACACCACCTCAACCAAAACACCCTATATCTGCCACTCTATTATCAAACACATTCAACAAACCTTCAAAATACTCACTCCATCTCCTTCTCACATCACCACTACTTGTTATCACCTCCCCATTAGCCCTCTTCACTGAAGTTCCCATTTGTTCCCTTGTCTTACGCACTTTATTTACCTCCTTCCAAAACATCTTTTTATTTTCCCTAAAATTTAATGATACTTTCTCACCCCAACTCTCATTTGCCCTCTTTTTCACCTCTTGCACCTTTCTTTTGACCTCCTGCCTCTTTCTTTTGTACATCTTCCAGTCATTTGCATCATTTCCCCGCAAAAATCGTCCAAATGCCTCTCTTCTCTTTCACCAATAATCTTACTTCTTCCTCCCACAACTCACTACCTTTTCTAATCTGCCCACCTCCCACGCTTCTCATGCCACAAGCATCTTTTGCACAAGCCATCAATGCTTCCCTAAATGCATCCCAATCCTCCCAAGGTAGCATTTAGAACAGAGGACTGAACCTTTGAGGGAATATCCTCAATGAACAGAGAATGGGACGAAGTGAGAATTTGCTAAATATGAAATGACTGTCAGAACAGTAATCACCATACCATAAACACCCATATTAAATTTAAAATGAAATTCAAGGTTCTTTGAGCTATTTATAATAGCTAAAAGCACCCTTGTATTGTAATTTGTATGCATTTGCTAATGTCAGTTGGCTTAGGATGCCAAAATATTATAAAGGGTATATTTCATAATTCTATTGTATTTTTGATGATAACACTAAAGTTCACCATAAAGCTATTGTGCCTTTCGTAGTTACAATATATAGTACACAAAACTTTATCTATATTTTTGAAAATATTGTATTAATATGTTTAACAGAAAATCTGAATTAGAACATAATGGAAAATCTAAATTAGAACATAATGTTAAGTAATTCTATATGCAAAAGAAGAATATTCATGATGAATGTAGATTTACATTTACAGGATTATCAGAAGCTTTGAAAATGACAAATTAATTCATCATTTGCTAAGATTTTCTCAAAATCTTTATACACAGTATTCAGAGATGAACAGTGTTAGTTGTCATAAGAATGGGTGTTCAATGTACCTTGATAAGATTTTGTATTTAAGAAGCCTCAAGATTTTTACTTTTATCTGAATGTTTTTGTTTCCATACTGCAGAACCAAGTGTACAGTTTAGCTTTAGATATTGATGTGATGCAAATATGACAAATAATGGTCATATTCAGAGTTCCAATATGCATCAACCATCATACTGTGGTTAATGAGGGGAAATATTACTGAGATCAAAAACTGATAATACACTGAGAAAAAATTCCTCCATTTTCACTTTTTAGAACAGGCAAACTGTTTCCAGTATTTACATAATTCATCTTTGTATATTAAATGCTCAAGTAGGCAGCAAATAAAGTACATATCACTGCCATCATGGATCAAGTGATGAAACATTATATTCATTATGTTGTCAATGGAATTAGTATTACATAAGTTATTCTTACATTATTCACTCTCCGTTTCAAAATTATGAGATAAAGAAAAATTGTATAAAAGTGCTTGAAAGTAAAATGCATGCTATATATCAACTCATCTACCTGCTTGACATGAAAGATTTTTGAAAATTTCAGGCATATTTTAGGAGCTAAGTTATCACATAAGCTTTCGACATTATCAAAGATTTGGATAGGACATGATGCTGAAGTACTTTCCCAAGTAAGTAAAAGTCTGGAGAAGTCAATTTGGGTTTACATAATACAAACTGGCAATTCTATTTCAATCTGGCAGAGCAGTATATTTACAGTTCTTTTCTTAGTTTACTGCATTCACATAAGGAAGGGCAAGTCTTGGATCTTGCTTGGTACACTGTATACATTGTAAACCTCTTATATAGTTGATTATATCTAGAGCAAGCATGCAGTCAGTCGTAACAAATCACAAGGGCCATTTTGGGTGCACAGTCCACCAAAAACTAAAACTTGGCCATAACACTGTACAACAATAGAAAATAAATCTTTGAAACTGATATTTGTGTTACTTCTTGAATGAAATGTGTTACTGCTGTTTTATAAAAGGATCACAATGATGAATTGTTGCATACAGAAACTTTTGAATGAATAATGATTGCATACTGATCGGTAATAAGGTCTGTAATATGATTCATTGAATAAACTGATAAATCTCATGGTTGCACTAATGGCAATAAACAATTTGTTTATGGAAATGCATGAGCCCTAGAAGTTTCAGGTGCTGCACAATGACTCATCATATCATGATACCACTGTGTGCAATCATCTTACTGCAGGAGCAGCATTTCAAAATTTATTGTGACTTGCTCTGAAAGGTTCACCATTAATATCAAACTATACAGACTGTTTAGATTTTGCTAAACAATATGTTGAAAACTAAGGTATAGAAAAATACATGTATCATCAATTCAAGACATCGTTTTGACAGGGAAACAAATGCTCAAGATGAATAAAGCACTCTAGTTACTGTTCTGCTATTTGAGGTTAATTGTATACTGATTAAAACATTCTACACATTTCTTATTTATGTAAGCACTACTAATCTGTTGGTAATTCAGCCTTGTAAACAGTACCAGATGGTAAACCAATGTATGGTGATTATGCTGACTGATCTCTTTAGAAGTTTATCGAAATCACCTGTGTACTATGGATTGAGTTTCACTATAAAACTGTGGATAATAATTTCTAACATCATCATCTAACCCAAAAGTTCAATGAGCAATTCTGAAAATATGAGAGCCCATGGGAACTTGAGGACAACATCTTTGAAATCTGAAAGGTTTGCTGGCAAAATGGATATGCTAGAAGTACTAAACACTAAAACTATGGAAATTATCCATGTGAAATCCTCCACTCTGCCTACAAGCTTCAAGTCTGTGATTTGATAAGAGTCTCCATTTATCCCTGTCCTTACATGCCTCCCTCATATACACCATTTCCCTCCCTCAATTATTCTTCCACTCTATATGCCCTTGTAAAAGGTGGTTCCTTTAATACCAACCCCTTTGATTGGACTATCATACACTCTTTTTGTAAACTCCATGTCTACCATTCTTTCCACATGCCCAAACCACCTCAAAGTATTATGTTTTGCCCACTGTACAAATAATTCCCAATGCATTCCCTGCCATACCACATCTCTCATACACCCCTTCATTTCTTTCTTCTTTTTATATAGTCACACCACAAGCTCTTCTCAAAATAGCTCATTTTCACAGCCTGGATTTTTGACCTCTGTGACTCATCCCATGACCATGCTTTGACTGCATAGGTCAGAGTTGGTAAAACTATGCATGCTGTCCCTTAATCCTCTCTTCACTTCCATACCTACACCTCTACCCTTCATTTTTCTATGACCTCCTACCAAGTACTGCTTTCTCCCTTACCTCTCCTTACATATCACCAAACTTACCCAGGATAGCTCCAAAATGTTCATATATGTGTTAGTATTTGAAACCAGTTTCAGAATATGCATGATGAGTTTCACCCATGCAAGATGGACAACGTGACAGGTGGAGCACCCTGTTCTAGCCTGGCCCTTGACTAGGGACCTGTCTTGATTCAAGGCCCCTTACTTATCTTCTCCCTTAAGCCTCCCTTCACCCTCAGTGCCCTGTAAATTCTTCCCATCAAAATATTCCCATCATTTGTCCTTATATTCATTCTAATCATATTTTCCTAATTTCTGCCTTGCTTACAAAAATAATCAAAATCGCAGAGTTCGACATTTTTTTAAGAATCATCATCACAGCAAATGAAATAGTTAATACAATATGGTGAAGGCACATTCGAGAAAGAAAAAAGAGTCCCTGAATGATTCATGCTATCAAAGTACTGTAAATAGCAAAATATCTGAAATAGCAATTTTTTTTTTAGAATGTAAATATTGCCATTTTCTAAGGTGTTCATAAGGTATGATTTATGATGGTAAAACTCAGATGTATTTAACTCTGATGTGAAAAGAAAATGTATGATATACATGATTATGGAAAAAGAAGCAATACAGATGTTATATTTCTTAATAGTGACTGACATGGCACTGGCAGATAACATACTCAAATCAAGGCCTTCTCAGGTGAGAGATAAAGCTATAGGGAAAAAGTAGAAATTAATTTGGGTTCCACAAGTGTTTGCAGACATTATTATCATTGCTACACTGCTTCCTAAATAATGTTATCATTAACATAACAATTCAATGTTCATCTTACTAGCTTTACACTTATGCTTTGAATTATGTCATAAGAACTGCCAATGAATCAAACAATCACACAAACATACGAGATCAAGTGAGAACTCAGCCTGTGATCCAAAGAGAGGACTGTTTGAGGTGTCAGGGTCATGGGGTAAATGAGGTATTGAGATAATAAGGGCAGGGGTCTTCAGGTGTCATGTAAATGTTTTATATGCATAGGATGCCAACAAAGCCTCCTCTTCATTAATACAAAAAGTTCAATATCAATCTAATAAACAAGAATAAGAAAGTTGTATGAAAAGAACCTCTAAATGTAGCAAAATTTGGGGGATAATGCATTTTCTTACCATGGTTAGTGAATTGGCTCAACTCCTTTTTCTTCCATGTCAAAGACCAGAAACATGATGCCTGCATATTTAGTATTGATTGGTTCTTGTATATAATGAACAGAATTCTTTCAGTAATGTTACAAGGATATCATCATAAAAAAAGAAAGAAAATGACTGGTCACTGCTATAATTGTGGTGATAATGCAGGGGTTAAAGTTTTCTTACATCATCATGATTATGGCACTTACTTCATATTGAAATTTGTTTTTTTTTGTAATGATAATATCCTTGAAATAGTACAGATTCTGTTCATCACATGTAAAGCATCAGTAACAGACAAAGATGAGGTAAAGATGAGATAGGGTGAGTATGTTGATGGACTGTTGAATGTATCATGATAAGGTAGTAGATGTGGGGTTCTTGGGATGAGGAGGTATCTGGTGCAAGATAGTTCAGGTGAATGGTTTGGTGAAAAGAGAGGAGATGGTAAAAGTCTTGCATGGCATAGCAGCTGGAATGGATGGGACTGCAACTGAATTTTTCAAGGAAGGGGATGACAATTGTAATCAGGTGAGGTGTCTGAGAACTGACAAAATGTCTGTGTAGTGCTATCATGTAAAGGCAAAAGGACAAAAATGAAAGCTCAAAGTACAGAAGTATAAATCCGTTGTACGGGAGTAAGTTGTATTGGAGAAAGGTCATTGAGAGGGTGTTGACATGGACAGAGTATCAGATTGGGATGAGCAATGAGGTGTTAGGAGTGGTAAAGGATATGTGTACTAGGTGTTTGTTTTGAAGAATTTGTGTAATAAATACTTTGAAAGAGGAATTTATATTTGGTTTTGATGGATCTCAAGAAAGCATATGGAAAAATTGGCAAAGATGCCTGTGGAAGGTGCTACAAATATAAGATGTGAAGGAAAACTACTATATGCAGCAAGGAATGCTTTTCAGGAGTGCAAGGATGTAGGCAAATAGGAAGGGAAGAGGTTGGATGGTTCCCAATTAGGAAGAGAGGAGGGTGAATGGTTTCAAGTGGAGATGGGTCTGAGTCAAGGGTGTGTGATGTCATCATGGCTATTTAGTCTGTTCATGACACAGCTCCAATGGCAGACTCAAGTGAAAAAATGTGATGTCATATGGCTGTTTAGTCTGTTCATGACACAGCTCTGATGGCAGACTCAAGTGAAAAAATGCAGAAGCTGGTAAATGAGTTTGGAAGAGAATGTGAAATGAAGAATTTGAGAGTTGATGTAAGTAAACATTTAACAAGGGACAAGACATAGTGGCCAGAGTGTGAGTTCAGATGTAGTAGAGGATTTTAAATAAAGTGGAAAATTTCAAAATGAATGAGAGTAGGCATGGCAGTAGATGCAACTTTAGGTGCTAAATGAGCTATAGGGCAAGGGCCAAAGTTCCTGGGTGCATTGAGGAGTGAGCGGAGAGGTCACTTTCTGTGAGGACAAAGATGAGTATGTTTGATGGTATAGTAGTCCTGACAGTACTGTACAGGTGTGGATCCTGGGCTCTATATGCAAAAGAATGAAAGAATGTTAGAAAGTAAATACTTGAGGAAAATAAGCGGTGTGAGGGAGGTTGAAGGAGCAATGGGTTGGTGGACACCAAGAAGGGGATGGAAGGAGGAAGTGAATGAGGCTTTCAATTACTGAGACTTGAACATACATGAGGGTGAGAGGGAGTTTGCATGGGATAGAGCAAATAGGGGAGATGCTATATACATATTTGACACGCTGCTACCAGGCTAAACCAAGACATATGAAGTGGTCATGGAAAACCATGGAAAAGTCATAAATCTTTGGGGCTTGGGTATGGAAAAGAAGCTCTGGTTTAGGTGTATTTACAGAAGGGATGTGAGCAAATGAGACCATTTTTCATCTGTTCCTAGAACTGCATCACTAACATGGGAAATGGCACACAGATATTAACAAAAACTAATACTCTGTATATAGGAACCACATCTGCCAGTCTCTAGCATAGAAGAAAAATATAGATTAAGGCAAGTTGCTGGCCATGATAGATGAATGCCATTTTCCAAATTTTGGTCAGTTAGTAGCTACAGTTTCATGAATTCTCTCTTTTTACATGCTTATTGATTTTGTGCTACACTGTTTATTACCAATGAGTCACTTCTGAATTATATTGCTGCATCACTCCTATGAAGAAACCAAAGAGAATGTTGACTTTCAAGACAGATTTATTAGCATCATACAGCCCAGTGGCAAATCTCTTGCCTTCTAAATCTGGCACAAAGAGGAAACGATTTCTCTGCTTTCTTAAGAATAGAAAATATCTTTGTGGCTTAGTCATGCTCACTATTCACTATGAATATACAAATGGAGACATCCTTGATTGAGGAACTGGAAAAGCAATAGCAATCTGGGAAGAAAATCTGAATTAGAACAAAAGTCTTTAAGCTTAAGTATGGGCTGTGCAGACTTTCTATGTGAGTATGGGTTTCCCCTGCATTAAAAGCATTTGCTTTAAATGGATTCAGAGTTGAATAATTTTATTCTATACACTAAAATCTAAATCATAATGTGTAATTTATAAACAAACTGGCAAGAACAAAGTGAGCACCTTTCAAAATATGCAGAACATGGGAGAAACTACAAATTTTCTGAATTTTCTGAAGTTAAAAGACTAGCCAGATTGCACTTACTTTGTAAGATTAGCAGATGTGAATCCCATTTGGTGGTGTACCATACATTATCAATCTAGAGTATGCTCACAGTACCTGTTCCTCTAAAGAAATGAGCTAAGAAATAAATCTGTTTCTGAGTGACATTGTTGTTTGACAACAATTCAAATGTACAGAAGTGTTGTCGGTAGGAACATTAGATAAATGCCTCTGCAAACACTGCCCTGGAGTTGCCCTCTGCCAGTGGCCTGTTAAGGGTGAGGTACTAAAGGCAAAGAAGCAGCACTAGAGTTCACTAGTTATGGAGACTATTGTAGGAGGCAACAGGCACCAGAGATATAGTTATATAGATACTTGCATATTCAGTTGAAGAGTGTTACAACAGCCAAAATACTTAGGTGATGATTTAAACCAAGTCCACCTTGAAACAAATATTCTAAAGCTAAAACTGATGCTCAATTGTATGCATAATGAAATCCAAAGGCATTACATAATATCATACAATACTATATGAATTCCATAGGGATATGGGAGAAACAATTATCTGCATTTTGCAGACAGCAACAAGGAGAGGAGGGGGTGAGAGGTTGGATAATCCCCATTCTTGTATTAACATTCTAAAAGATGAAATGGAAAGAGTCAAACAAGCTTTGCTCATTCTCAATGAAGGCTCAGTATTGAGTATCTGAATGTGTATTGATGTATGTAACCAAAATGGAAAGAAAGGAAAGTTAAGTAAGTTTAAGGGGAAGAGAGAAGTTTGATCTAAGAATGTCTGAGGGAGAAGATTGGTTTGGGAATGTTTATGGGGTAGAGTCAAGGATCAGCGATAGGGTTAGAGTTAAGGAAGGGGTAGCACTACTGCTGAAGCAGGAGTTGTGCGAATGTGTGAGAGGGTGTAAGGAAATGAACTCTAGACTGATGTGAGTAAAAATGAAATCGGATTACTAGATATGGGCGATTATTGGTGCTTATGTAACTGGCTACGAGAAGATAGGGGATGAGAGGCAAGTGTTTTGGGAGCAGCTGAGTCAATGCATCAGCAGTTTTGATGCCCATAAGAAGACAGAGGATGAAAGGCAAATGTTTTGGGAGCAGCTGAGTGAGTGTGTCAGCAATTTTTATGCAAAAGACTGTATTATTTATTTTTTTTTATTATACTTTGTCGCTGTCTCCCGCGTTTGCGAGGTAGCGCAAGGAAACAGACGAAAGAAATGGCCCAACCCCCCCCCCCCCATACACATGTATATACATACGTCCACACACGCAAATATACATACCTACACAGCTTTCCATGGTTTACCCCAGACGCTTCACATGCCCTGATTCAATCCACTGACAGCACGTCAACCCCGGTATACCACATCGCTCCAATTCACTCTATTCCTTGCCCTCCTTTCACCCTCCTGCATGTTCAGGCCCCGATCACACAAAATCTTTTTCACTCCATCTTTCCACCTCCAATTTGGTCTCCCTCTTCTCCTCGTTCCCTCCACCTCCAACACATATATCCTCTTGGTCAATCTTTCCTCACTCATTCTCTCCATGTGCCCAAACCACTTCAAAACACCCTCTTCTGCTCTCTCAACCACGCTCTTTTTATTTCCACACATCTCTCTTACCCTTACGTTACTCACTCGATCAAACCACCTCACACCACACATTGTCCTCAAACATCTCATTTCCAGCACATCCATCCTCCTGTGCACAACTCTATCCATAGCCCACGCCTCACAACCATACAACATTGTTGGAACCACTATTCCTTCAAACATACCCATTTTTGCTTTCCGAGATAATGTTCTCGACTTCCACACATTCCTCAAGGCCCCCAGAATTTTCGCCCCCTCCCCCACCCCATGATCCACTTCCGCTTCCATGGTTCCATCCGCTGCCAGATCCACTCCCAGATATCTAAAACACTTCACTTCCTCCAGTTTTTCTCCATTCAAACTCACCTCCCAATTGACTTGACCCTCAACCCTACTGTACCTAATAACCTTGCTCTTATTCACATTCACTCTTAACTTTCTTCTTCCACACACTTTACCAAACTCAGTCACCAGCTTCTGCAGTTTCTCACATGAATCAGCCACCAGCGCTGTATCATCAGCGAACAACAACTGACTCACTTCCCAAGCTCTCTCATCCCCAACAGACTTCATACTTGCCCCTCTTTCCAAAACTCTTGCATTTACCTCCCTAACAACCCCATCCATAAACAAATTAAACAACCATGGAGACATCACACACCCCTGCAGCAAACCTACATTCACTGAGAACCAATCACTTTCCTCTCTTCCTACACGTACACATGCCTTACATCCTCGATAAAAACTTTTCACTGCTTCTAACAACTTTCCTCCCACACCATATATTCTTAATACCTTCCACAGAGCATCTCTATCAACTCTATCATATGCCTTCTCCAGATCCATAAATGCTACATACAAATCCATTTGCTTTTCTAAGTATTTCTCACATACATTCTTCAAAGCAAACACCTGATCCACACATCCTCTACCACTTCTGAAACCACACTGCTCTTCCCCAATCTGATGCTCTGTACATGCCTTCACCCTCTCAATCAATACCCTACCATATAATTTACCAGGAATACTCAACAAACTTATACCTCTGTAATTTGAGCACTCACTCTTATCCCCTTTGCCTTTGTACAATGGCACTATGCACGCATTCCGCCAATCCTCAGGCACCTCACCATGAGTCATACATACATTAAATAACCTTACCAACCAGTCAACAATACAGTCACCCCCTTTTTTAATAAATTCCACTGCAATACCATCCAAACCTGCTGCCTTGCCGGCTTTCATCTTCCGCAAAGCTTTCACTACCTCTTCTCTGTTTACCAAATCATTTTCCCTAACCCTCTCACTTTGCACACCACCTCGACCAAAACACCCTATATCTGCCACTCTATCATCAAACACATTCAACAAACCTTCAAAATACTCACTCCATCTCCTTCTCACATCACCACTACTTGTTATCACCTCCCCATTTGCGCCCTTCACTGAAGTTCCCATTTGCTCCCTTGTCTTACGCACTTTATTTACCTCCTTCCACAACATCTTTTTATTCTCCCTAAAATTTAATGATACTCTCTCACCCCAACTCTCATTTGCCCTTTTTTTCACCTCTTGCACCTTTCTCTTGACCTCCTGTCTCTTTCTTTTATACATCTCCCACTCAATTGCATTTTTTCCTTGCAAAAATCGTCCAAATGCCTCTCTCTTCTCTTTCACTAATACTCTTACTTCTTCATCCCAGCACTCACTACCCTTTCTAATCAACCTACCTCCCACTCTTCTCATGCCACAAGCATCTTTTGCGCAATCCATCACTGATTCCCTAAATACATCCCATTCCTCCCCCACTCCCCTTACTTCCATTGTTCTCACCTTTTTCCATTCTGTACTCAGTCTCTCCTGGTACTTCCTCACACAGGTCTCCTTCCCAAGCTCACTTACTCTCACCACCCTCTTCACCCCAACATTCACTCTTCTTTTCTGAAAACCCATACAAATCTTCACCTTAGCCTCCACAAGATAATGATCAGACATCCCTCCAGTTGCACCTCTCAGCACATTAACATCAAAAAGTCTCTCTTTCGCACGCCTGTCAATTAACACGTAGTCCAATAACGCTCTCTGGCCATCTCTCCTACTTACATAAGTATACTTATGTATATCTCGCTTTTTAAACCAGGTATTCCCAATCATCAGTCCTTTTTCAGCACATAAATCTACAAGCTCTTCACCATTTCCATTTACAACACTGAACACCCCATGTATACCAATTATTCCCTCAACTGCCACATTACTCACCTTTGCATTCAAATCACCCATCACTATAACCCGGTCTCGTGCATCAAAACCACTAACACAGTCATTCAGATGCTCCCAAAACACTTGCCTCTCATGATCTTTCTTCTCATGCCCAGGTGCATATGCACCAATAATCACCCACCTCTCTCCATCAACTTTCAGTTTTACCCATATTAATCGAGAATTTACTTTCTTACATTCTATCACATACTCCCACAACTCCTGTTTCAGGAGTATTGCTACTCCTTCCCTTGCTCTTGTCCTCTCACTAACCCCTGACTTTACTCCCCAGACATTCCCAAACCACTCTTCCCCTTTACCCTTGAGCTTCGTTTCACTCAGAGCCAAAACATCCTGGTTCCTTTCCTCAAACATACTACCTATCTCTCCTTTTTTCACATCTTGGTTACATCCACACACATTTAGGCACCCCACTCTGAGCCTTCGAGGAGGATGAGCACTCCCCGCGTGACTCCTTCTTCTGTTTCCCATTTTAGAAAGTTAATACAAAAGACTGTAACAGAGATGAATGATTTGAATGAAAAAGTGAGCAATATGGCAGTTGAGACTATAACTGGAGGGCATGGAGTGTTCAGTAAAGTGGAAGGAAATGGTGAAAAGGTTGTGGAGTTGTGTATATGTACTGAAAAAGGATTGGTGATTGGGAGTACCTGGTTTCAAGAGAGGGAAATACGCTAGTATACATGGGTGAGTAAGTTAAGGTGGTAAGTGAGCATGCCTAGATTGCATACTAATTGACGGTATTGCAAAAGAAAGGCTCTTGAATGTGAATGAGATGAGATGGGCACCTGGAGGGATACATGACTTTTACCTGACAGAAGTGAGGGTGAAGATTTGTAGCGTTTTTTGGAATATAGGAAATTATATGGGTGAGAAGAGGTTAGCGAAACTAAGTGAATTTTGAAAGGAGATTTGTGTGGGGAAATACTAAGATATATGTATTTCATATTATACTTTGTCGCTGTCTCCCGCATTAGCGAGGTAGCGCAAGGAAACAGATGAAAGAATGGTCCAACCCACCCATATACACATGTATCTACATACACGTCCACACACGCGCATATACAATACCTATACATTTCAACGTATACATATATATACATTTTCTTTTTATACTTTGTCGCTGTCTCCCACGTCAGCGAGATAGCACAAGGAAACAGACGAAAGAATGGCCCAACCCACCCACATACACATGTATATACATACACGTCCACACACGCACATATACATACCTATACATCTCAACGTATACATATATATACATACACAGTGATATACACACACGTACATAATTCATACTTGCTGCCTTTATTAATTTCCGTCGCCACCCCGCCACACATGAAATGACAACCCCCTACCCCCACATGCGCGCGGGGTAGCGCTAGGAAACACAAAAAAGGCTACATTCGTTCACACTCAGTCTCTAGCTGTCATGTATGATGCACCGAAACCACAGCTCCCTTTCCACATCCAGGCCCCACAAAACTTTCCATGGTTTACCCCATACGCTTCACATGCCCTGGATCAATCAATTGGCAGCACGTCGACCCCGGTATACCACACTGTTCCAATTCACTCTATTCCTTGCACTCCTTTCACCCTCCTGCATATTCAGGCCCCAATCACTCAAAATCTTTATTACTTCATCCTTCCATCTATTTGGTCTCCCACTTCTCGTTCCCTCCACCTCTGACACATATATCCTCTTTGTCAATCTTCCCTCACTCATTCTCTTCATGTGACCAAACCATTTCAATACACCCTCTTCTCCTCTCTCAACCACACTCTTTTTATTACCACACATCTCTCTTACCCTTTCATTACTTAATCAAACCACCTCACACCACATATTGTCCTCAAACATAACATATCTACCCTCCTCCGCAAAACCCTATCTATAGCCCATGCCTTGCAAAAATATAACATTGTTGGCACCACTATTTCTTCAAACATACCCATTTTTGCTTTCCGAGATAATGTTCTCGCCTTCCACACATTTTTCAATGCTCCCAGAACTTTCGCACGCTCCCCCACACTGTGACTCACTTCCGCTCCCATGGTACCATCCTCTGCCAAATCCACTCCCAGATGTCTAAAACACTTCACTTCCTCCAGTTTTTCTCTATTCAAACTTACCTCCCAACTGACTTGTCCCTAAATACTACTGTGCCTAATAACCTTGCTCTTATTCACATTTACTCTCAGCTTTCTTTTTTTTCACACACTTTACCAAACTCAGTCACCAGCTTCTGCAGTTTCTCACGTGAATCAACAGCGAACAACAACTGACTCATTTCCCAAGCTCTCTCATCCACAACAGACTGCATTCTTGCCCCTGTCTCCAAAACTCTTGCATTCATCTCCAAACAACCCTATTCATAAACAAATTAAATAACCAAGGAGACATCACGCACCCCTGCCGCAAACCAACATTCACTGAGAACCAATCACTTTCCTCTTCCTACTCATACACATGCCTTACATCCTTGACATAAACTTTTCACTGCTTACAGCAACTTGCCTCCCACACCATATACTCTTAATACCTTTCACAGAGCATCTCTATCAACTCTATCATATGCCTTCACCAGATCCATAGATGCTACGTACAATTCCATTTGCTTTTCTAAGTATTTCTTACATACATTCTTCAAAGCAAACACCTGATCCACACATCCTCTACCGCTTCTGGAACCACACTGCTCTTCCCCAATCTGATAATCTGTACATGCCTTCACACTCTCAGTCAATACGCTCCCATATTATTTCCCAGGAATACTCATCAAACTTATACCTTTGTAATTTGAGCACTCACTTTTATCCCCTTTGCCTTTGTACAATGGCACTATGCATGCATTCCGCCAATCCTCAGGCACTTCACCATGAGCCATACATACACTGAATATCCTCACCATTCAGTCAACAACACGGTTACCCCCTTTTTTTAATAACTTCTACTGCATTACCATCCAAAACCGCTGCCTTGCCGGCTTTCATCTTCCTCAAAGCTTTCACTACCTCTTCTCTGTTTACCAAATCATTCTCCCTGACCCTCTCACTTCGCACACCACCTCGACCAAAACACCCTACATCTGATAGTCAGTCATCTAACACATTCAACAAACCTTCAAAATACTCACTCCATCTCCTTCTCACATTACCACTACTTGCCATTGCCTTCCCATTAGCCCCATTCACCGATGTTCCCATTTGTCCTTTTGTCTTACGCACTTTATTTACCTCCTTCCAAAACATCTTTTTATTTTCCCTAAAATTTAATGACATATTTCTGCATCTATTTATTCATCATACTCTGTTGCTGACTCCGGCGTTAGCGAGGTAGCGCAAGGAAACAGACAAAAGAATGGCCCAACCCACCCACATACGCATGTATATACATACACGTCCACACACGCACACATACATACCTATACATTTCAACGTATACACACACACACACACACACACATATATATATATATATATATATATATATATATATATATATATATATATATATATATATATATATATATATGACTGAAGTTCCCATTTACAAGGGAGCAAATGGGAACTTCAGTGAAGGGCGCAAATGGGGAGGTGATAACAAGTAGTGGTGATGTGAGAAGGAGATGGAGTGAGTATTTTGAAGGTTTGTTGAATGTGTTTGATGATAGAGTGGCAGATATAGAGTGTTTTGGTCGAGGTGGTGTGCAAAGTGAGAGGGTTAGGGAAAATGATTTGGTAAACAGAGAAGAGGTAGTGAAAGCTTTGCGGAAGATGAAAGCCGGCAAGGCAGCAGGTTTGGATGGTATTGCAGTGGAATTTATTAAAAAAGGGGGTGACTGTATCATTGACTGGTTGGTAAGGTTATTTAATGTATGTATGACTCATGGTGAGGTGCCTGAGGATTGGCGGAATGCTTGCATAGTGCCATTATACAAAGGCAAAGGGGATAAGAGTGAGTGCTCAAATTACAGAGATATAAGTTTGTTGAGTATTCCTGGTAAATTATATGGTAGGGTATTGATTGAGAGGGTGAAGGCATGTACAGAGCATCAGATTGGGGAAGAGCAGAGTGGTTTCAGAAGTGGTAGAGGATGTGTGGATCAGGTGTTTGCTTTGAAGAATGTATGTGAGAAATACTTAGAAAAGCAAATGGATTTGTATGTAGCATTTATGGATCTGGAGAAGGCATATGATAGAGTTGATAGAGATGCTCTGTGGAAGGTATTAAGAATATATGGTGTGGGAGGAAAGTTGTTAGAAGCAGTGAAAAGTTTTTATCGAGGATGTAAGGCATGTGTACGTGTAGGAAGAGAGGAAAGTGATTGGTTCTCAGTGAATATAGGTTTGCGGCAGGGGTGTGTGATGTCTCCATGGTTGTTTAATTTGTTTATGGATCGGGTTGTTAGGGAGGTGAATGTAAGAGTTTTGGAAAGAGGGGCAAGTATGAAGTCTGTTGGGGATGAGAGAGCTTGGGAAGTGAGTCAGTTGTTGTTCGCTGATGATACAGCGCTGGTGGCTGATTCATGTGAGAAACTGCAGAAGCTGGTGACTGAGTTTGGTAAAGTGTGTGAAAGAAGAAAGTTAAGAGTAAATGTGAATAAGAGCAAGGTAATTAGGTACAGTAGGGTTGAGGGTCAAGTCAATTGGGAGGTAGGTTTGAATGGAGAAAAACTGGAGGAAGTAAAGTGTTTTAGATATCTGGGAGTGGATCTGGCAGCGGATGGAACCATGGAAGCGGAAGTGGATCATAGGGTGGGGGAGGGGGCTAAAATTCTGGGAGCCTTGAAGAATGTGTGGAAGTCGAGAACATTATCTCGGAAATAAAAAATGGGTATGTTTGAAGGAATAGTGGTTCCAACAATGTTGTATGGTTGCGAGGCGTGGGCTATGGATAGAGTTGTGCGCAGGAGGATGGATGTGCTGGAAATGAGATGTTTGAGGACAATGTGTGGTGTGAGGTGGTTTGATCGAGTAAGTAACGTAAGGGTAAGAGAGATGTGTGGAAATAAAAAGAGCGTGGTTGAGAGAGCAGAAGAGGGTGTTTTGAAATGGTTTGGGCACATGGAGAGAATGAGTGAGGAAAGATTGACCAAGAGGATATATGTGTCGGAGGTGGAGGGAACGAGAAGTGGGAGACCAAATTGGAGATGGAAAGATGGAATGAAAAAGATTTTGCGTGATCGGGGCCTGAACATGCAGGAGGGTGAAAGGAGGGCAAGGAATAGAGTGAATTGGATCGATGTGGTATACCGGGGTTGACGTGCTGTCAGTGGATTGAATCAGGGCATATGAAGCGTCTGGGGTAAACCATGGAAAGCTGTGTAGGTATGTATATTTGCGTGTGTGGACGTATGTATATACATATGTATGGGGGTGGGTTGGGCCATTTCTTTCGTCTGTTTCCTTGCGCTACCTCGCAAACGCGGGAGACAGCGACAAAGCAAAAAAAAAAAAAAAAAATATATATATATATATATATATATATATATATATATATATATATATATATATATATATATACACACACATACACAGACATATATATACACATGTACATAATTCATACTTGTTGCATCTATTCTTTCCCGTCGCCACCCCGCCACATATGAAATGACAATCCCCTCCCCCCGCATGCGCGCGAGGTAGCGCTAGGAAAAGACAACAAAGGCTACATTCGTTCACACTCAGTCTCTAGCTGTCATGTATAATGCACCGAAACCACAGCTCCCTTTCCACATTCAGGCCCCACAAAACTTTCCATGGTTTACTCCAGACGCTTCACATGCCCTGGTTCAATCCACTGACAGCAAGTCGACCCCAGTATACCACATCGTTCCAATTCACTCTATTCCTTGCAAGCATTTCACCCTCCCACTTGGTCAGGCTCCTATCGCTGAAAATTTTTTTCACTCCGTCTTTCCACCTCCAATTTGGTCTCCCACTTCTCCTCGTTCCCTTCACCTCTTACACATATATCCTCTTGGTCAATCTTTCCTCACTCATTCTCTCCATGTGACCAAACCATTTCAATACACCCTCTTCTGCTCTCTCAACCCCACACTTTTTATTACCACACATCTCTCTTACCCTTTCATTACTTACTCGATCAAACCAACTCACACCACATATTGTCCTCCAACATCTCATTTCCATCACATCCACCATCCTCCGAACAACCCTATCTATAGCCCTCGCCTCGCAACCATATAACATTATTGGAACCACTATTCTTCAAACATACCCATTTTTGCTTTCAGAGATAATGTTCTCACCTTCCACACATTCTTAAGTGCCTCCGGAACTTTCGTCCCTCTCCCACCCTGTGACTCACTTCCGCTTCCATGGCTCCATCCGCTGCCAAGTCCACTCCCAGATATCTAAAACACTTCACTTCCTTCAGTTTTTCTTCACTCAAACTTGCCTCCAAATTGACTTGTCCCTCAGCCCTACTGTACGTAATAACCTTGATCTTATTCACATTTACTCTCGGCTTTCTTCTTTCACAGACTTTACCAAACTCAGTCACCAGCTTCTGCAGTTTCTTACCCAAATCAGCCAACAGCGCTGTATCATCAGCGAACAACTGACTCGCTTCCTAAGCTCTCTCATCCACAACAGACTGCATATTGCCCATACACGCACATATACATACATATACATACATATGCATGCACATACACAGACACGCATATATACACATGTACACATTCATGCTTGCTTGCCTTTACCCATTCCTGTCGCTACCCCGCCACACATGAAATACCATTGCTACCCCCCCTGTTCAGTGAGGCAGCGCCAGGAAAACACAAACATGGCCACATTCGTTTACACTCTGTCTCTAGCTGTCATGTGTATTGCACCGAAATCACAGCTCCCCTATCCACACCCAGACCTCACAGACCTTTTCATGGTTTACTTCAGACGCTTCACTTGCCCTGGTTCAGTCCATTGACAGCACGTCGACCCCAGTATACCACATCGTTCCAATTTACTCTATTCCTTACACGCCTCTCACCTTCCTGCATGTTCAGGCTCCGATCGCTCTAAATCTTTTTCACTCCATCTTTCTCTCTCCAATGTGGTCTCCTGCTTTTTGTTAAATTTCTTAAAAAAGGGTGTGACTGTGTTTTTGATTGACTGGTTATGACTTTCAGTGTATGCATGGATCATGATGAAGAGTTTGAAGATTGACAGAATGTATGCATAGTGTCACTGTGTAAAGGCATTCGGGGCAAAGGCTGAGTGTTCAAATTACAAAAGTTTAAACAGTTGAATGTATCTGGTAAGGTGCATGGAAGAATGGTGATGAGAGGGTGAAGGCGTTCATTGAGTATCAGATTATGGAGGAACCGTGTGGTTTCAGAGGTGGTAGAGAATGTGTGGATCAGGTGTTCGCTTTGAAGAATGTGTGTGAGAAATACTTAGAGGAATGGAAGAATTTGTAAGTGGCTTTTATGGATCTGGAGAGAGCATATGATAAGGTTGATAGAGATGTTTTCTGGAAGGTGTTATGAATTTATGGTGTGGGAAAAAGCTATTAGAAGCAGTGAGAAGTTTTCATTATAACAAGAAGATATGTTTGTGAATGGATGGAGAGGAAGGTGAGTGGTAAAGGTGGGTCTGTAGCAAGAGTGTATGATGTTACGAGGATTGTTTGATTTGTTTATGGATAGGATGGTGAGGGAGGTAAAGGAAAGGTTCTTAGGAAGTAGGGCAGAAATGCAGTCTGTAGGGGGTTGGGGGCTGGAAAGTGAGTCAATTGTTGTTTCCCAAAGGCATGACTCTGGTCGCAGATTTGAGTAAAAAACTGCGGAAACTGCTGTAGGAGTTTGTGAGAGTGTGTGAAAACAGGAAGTTGAGAGTAATTTCAAATGAAATACAGGTTATCAAGTTTAGCAGTGCAGAGAGACAGATTAGTTGGGGGTGTGAGTTTGAATGTGAAAACTTGGAGGAAGTGAAGTGTTTTAGATATATGGTAGTGGACATAGCAGCATATGGAACTATGGAAGTGGCAGTGATTCATAGGGTTGGTAAGGGGTGAATGTTCTGGGAGCACTGAGGAACATGTGGAATGAGAGGGCACTATCTGAAAGGGAAAAATGGGTTTGTTTGAAGGTATGATAGTACTAACAATGTTGTATGGATGAGAGGTATCAGCTATGTTGGAAATACAACGTTTGAGGACAGTATGTAATGTGAGGTGGTTTCTTCAAATTACTAAAAATATGGGTAGGAGAGAGAGGTGTGGTAATGACTGTTGTTGAGAGAGCTGAAGAGGCTGTGCTGAAATGTTTGAACATATGGAGAGAATGAGGATGTAAATGTCTGAAGTGAAGGGTACAAGGAGAATAGAGAGATTTAATTGGAGGTGGAAGGATGAAGGGAAAAGATTTTGAGTGCTCGGGGTGAGCATGCAGGATGATAAAAGGCATACATGGGATTGATTGAATTGGAGCAATGTGGTGTACAGGGGGTGACATGCTGTAAATGGACTAGACCAGTGTATATGAAGCAACTAGGGTAAACCACGAAAAGGTCTGTGGTGTCTCTTTGTGATGGGGGCTGTGGTTTCAGTGAATTACACATGACAGCTACAGAATGGATGAGTAAATGAGGCCTTTTCTTTGTCTGTTCCAGGTACTACATCACTAATGGGGAAAATGGAGAACAATTATAAAAGAAAGAGATGACATGATATATATTAACCATGGCAGACAAAGCAGTCAAGTAAAATGCAAAATTGGTCTGTAAGCTTGGCTGTGGACTGTGGGCCCTGGTTTCAGTGCATTAAACCTATATCCTGACTTATGCTTTTTCAGTACAGGGTAGAACAGTCCTTTGGGTTCCTTAACAGAATAATGAAGGGTATAGGTGTAAGTATGGAAGAGATGAGGGACAGCACAGGCCTCCCAACCATAACCCATGCTGCCGAAAAATGGACAGAATGAGTCCCAGAGGTCAAGAGTCCAGGCTGTGGAAATGAGCTATTTAAGAAGAGCATGTAGTGTGACCAGGTGAAATGGAGATAGAAATGAAAGGGTGTGTGAGAGATGTGGTATGGCAAGGAGTACAAAGGGAGTGAATCGTGGAGTGGTAGAATGGGTGAAACATACTACTTTAAGGTGGTTTGGGCATGTACTACTTTAAGGTGGTTTGGGCATGTACTACTTTAAGGTGGTTTGGGCATGAACTACTTTAAGGTGGTTTGGGCATGTACTACTTTAAGGTGGTTTGGGCATGTACTACTTTAAGGTGGTTTGGGCATGTACTACTTTAAGGTGGTTTGGGCATGTACTACTTTAAGGTGGTTTGGGCATGTACTACTTTAAGGTGGTTTGGGCATGTACTACTTTAAGGTGGTTTGGGCATGTACTACTTTAAGGTGGTTTGGGCATGTACTACTTTAAGGTGGTTTGGGCATGTACTACTTTAAGGTGGTTTGGGCATGTACTACTTTAAGGTGGTTTGGGCATGTACTACTTTTTAAGGTGGTTTGGGCATGTACTACTTTAAGGTGGTTTGGGCATGTACTACTTTAAGGTGGTTTGGGCATGTACTACTTTAAGGTGGTTTGGGCATGTACTACTTTAAGGTGGTTTGGGCATGTACTACTTTAAGGTGGTTTGGGCATGTACTACTTTAAGGTGGTTTGGGCATGTACTACTTTAAGGTGGTTTGGGCATGTACTACTTTAAGGTGGTTTGGGCATGTACTACTTTAAGGTGGTTTGGGCATGTACTACTTTAAGGTGGTTTGGGCATGTACTACTTTAAGGTGGTTTGGGCATGTACTACTTTAAGGTGGTTTGGGCATGTACTACTTTAAGGTGGTTTGGGCATGTACTACTTTAAGGTGGTTTGGGCATGTACTACTTTAAGGTGGTTTGGGCATGTACCACTTTAAGGTGGTTTGGGCATGTACTACTTTAAGGTGGTTTGGGCATGTACACTTTAAGGTGGTTTGGGCATGTACTACTTTAAGGTGGTTTGGGCATGTACCACTTTAAGGTGGTTTGGGCATGTACTACTTTAAGGTGGTTTGGGCATGTACCACTTTAAGGTGGTTTGGGCATGTACTACTTTAAGGTGGTTTGGGCATGTACTACTTTAAGGTGGTTTGGGCATGTACTACTTTAAGGTGGTTTGGGCATGTACTACTTTAAGGTGGTTTGGGCATGTACTACTTTAAGGTGGTTTGGGCATGTACTACTTTAAGGTGGTTTGGGCATGTACTACTTTAAGGTGGTTTGGGCATGTACTACTTTAAGGTGGTTTGGGCATGTACTACTTTAAGGTGGTTTGGGCATGTACTACTTTAAGGTGGTTTGGGCATGTACTACTTTAAGGTGGTTTGGGCATGTACTACTTTAAGGTGGTTTGGGCATGTACTACTTTAAGGTGGTTTGGGCATGTGGAAAGAATGCAAGACGGAGTTTTCGAGGAGAGTTGTTGTGAGTGGAAGACTATCTGTGACATGGGCAAATAGGGTGGAGGTATACTGGAGGAAGAGAAATAGTGGAAGAATGCATGAAATGTTGTATGTGAGGGAGGCATGTAAGGACAGGGATAAGTGGAAACTCTTTTGCTGTGGCCAGCCCTTGACGGGAGTTCCCAGAGGGAACAGGTGTCAGAGATATAGATAGATAGAAGTTGCATCATTTTGGATTTACATCACTTTAGAATTATGGTATGTTATCAACTTGCAATACTTAGGTTTGATGCTCATTAGAAACATGAAAGAAAAATTTTCCTATATATTTCTAGTTTCAAAGAATCTTTTCTTTTAATAACGTAATATGGCAGTATCTTTTATGGTACTTGTGCATTTATCTAGCATATTTTCATTATGTCATGGTAAAATACTATCTAATTATTACCCCGACTAGAAAAACATCTCAGAAACATCTGATGGTGTTTACTGCTACTCTAATACCTAATGCATCCAAAGTAAGAGTACACATATCTCGATGTCTGTAGGGAATATTAAAGATGCTCAGGGGAGTAGGACACCTAGGCTTATCACTCATGAGGCTAGAGGTGTACAGGAAGTTTGAGGCTGCTCAGAATCTCCTGGCTATTGCCAAATCTATCGGCTTTGTTTACGTTTTACGACCTTTTTATTTTATCAATGTGTTAAATAATCTTTCTTTTTATGATGAAATATGCCAGGATATTTGAAGGAATTTGTATGCTTATCAAGCATATTTGCATGATGTCATGGCAAAACATTATTTGACTCATATCACACCAACTGGCAAAAAAATGTTCATATCCCAGTCATTGGTAGTGGGCTTCTAAAGTAAATGAAAACATATGTGATCCAGCATGCATATTTGCCACAGCTATCTTGCTTTGACCTGTAATTGCATGTGTATTTGGAATAAATTATCGAGAAAGGAGGATACCAGTGGTGTAGCAGTTAGCGTTCTTGACTGTGACACATACACAGGCTGCCCAGGATTGAATGTATTGGTTTGAGTCCCATTTGCGTTAGTCATTCCAAAGTCAACCCAGCTGTTCATCCAGCCCTTGGGGTTGGCTGATAAAATGAGTACTTAGTTCAGGCCTAGGGTATATACATATAAGTTTGAATGGAGAAAAACTGGAGAAAGTGAAGTGTTTTAGATATCAGGGAGTGGACTCAGCAGCAAATGGAACCATGGAAGTGGAAGTGAGTCACAGGGTGGGGGAGGGGGTGAAGGTTCTGGGAGTGCTGAAGAATGTGTGGAAGGAGAGAACATTGTCTCGGAGAGCAACTGTGGGTAAGTTTGAAGGAATAGTAGTTCCAACAAAGTTGTGATTGCGAGGTATGGACTATAGATAGGGTTGTACGAGGGAGCGTGGATGTGTTGGGAATTAAATGTTTGAGGACAGTATGTGGTGTGAGATGGTTTGATGGAGTAAATAATATGTGTGGAAATAAAAAGAGTGTGGTTCAGAGAACAGAAGAGGGTGTGTTGGCATGATTTGGACATATGGAGAGAATGAGTGAAGAAAGGTTGACACAGAGGAGATATATGTCAGAGGTGGAAGGAACAAGAAGAAGTGGGGGAACATACTGGAAGAAGAAGGATGGAGTGAAAAAGATTTTTAGCGATCGGGGCCTGAACATACAGAAGGGTGAACGGCATGCAAGGAATAGAGTGAATTGGAACGATGTGGTATACTGGGTCCGATGTGCTGTCAATGGATTGAACCAGGGCATGTGAAGCGTCTGGGGTAAACCATGGAAAGTTCTGTGGGGCCTGGATGTGGATGGGGGGGGGGGGGGGGGGGGGGGGTTATGATTTCGGTGCATTACACATGACAGCTAGAGACTGAGTGAGAATGAATGTAGTCTTTTTTGACTGTTTTCCTAGCGCTACCTCACTGTTGCAGGAAACAGCGATTATGTATGATAAAATATGAATATATATATACATATATATATATATATATATATATATATATATATATATATATATATATATATATATATATATATATATATATATTTATATATATATGAATATATATATATATATATATATATATATATATATATATATATATATATATATATATATATATATATATATATATATATATATATATATATATATATATATATGTTGTTCGCTGATGATACAGCGCTGGTGGCTGATTCATATAAGAAACTGCAGAAGCTGGTGACTGAGTTTGGTTAAGTGTGTGAAAGAAGAAAGTTAAGAGTAGATGTGAATAAGAGCAAGGTTATTAGGTACAGTAGGGTTGAGGGTCAAGTCAATTGGGAGGTAAGTTTGAATGGAGAAAAACTGGAGGAAGTAAAGTGTTTTAGATATCTGGGAGTGGATCTGGCAGCGGCTGGAACCATGGAAGCGGAAGTGGATCATAGGGTGGGGAAGGGGGCGAAAATTCTGGGAGCCTTGAAGAATGTGTGGAAGTCGAGAACATTATCTCGGAAAGCAAAAATGGGTATGTTTGAAGAAATAGTGGTTCCAACAATGTTGTATGGTTGCGAGGCGTGGGCTATGGATAGAGTTGTGCGCAGGAGGGTGGATGTGCTGGAAATGAGATGTTTGAGGACAATGTGTGGTGTGAGGTGGTTTGATCGAGTAAGTAACGTAAGGGTAAGAGAGATGTGTGGAAATAAAAAGAGCGTGGTTGAGAGAGCAGAAGAGGGTGTTTTGAAATGGTTTGGGCACATGGAGAGAATGAGTGAGGAAAGATTGACCAAGAGGATATATGTGTCGGAGGTGGAGGGAACGAGGAGAAGTGGGAGACCAAATTGGAGGTGGAAAGATGGAGTGAAAAAGATTTTGTGTGATCGGGGCCTGAACATGCAGGAGGGTGAAAGGAGGGCAAGGAATAGAGTGAATTGGATCGATGTGGTATACCGGGGTTGACGTGCTGTCAGTGGATTGAATCAGGGCATGTGAAGCGTCTGGGGTAAACCATGGAAAGCTGTGTAGGTATGTATATTTGCGTGTGTGGACGTATGTATATGCATGTGTCTGGGGGTGGGTTGGGCCATTTCTTTCGTCTGTTTCCTTGCGCTACCTCGCAAACGCTGCCTTGTCGGCTTTCATCTTCCGCAAAGCTTTTACTACCTCTTCTCTGTTTACCAAATCATCCTCCCTAACCCTCTCACTTTGCACACCACCTCGACCAAAACACCCTATATCTGCCACTCTATCATCAAACACATTCAACAAACCTTCAAAATACTCACTCCATCTCCTTCTCACATCACCACTACTTGTTATCACCTCCCTATTAGCCCCCTTCACTGAAGATCCCATTTGCTCCCTTGTCTTACGCACTTTATTTACCTCCTTCCAAAACATCTTTTTATTTAATGATACTCTCTCACCCCAACTCTCATTTGCTCTCTTTTTCACCTCTTGCACCTTTCTCTTCACCTCCTGCCTCTTTCTTTAATACATATCTCACTCATTTGCATTGTTACCCTGCAAAAATCGTCCAAATGCCTCTCTCTTCTCTTTCACTAATAATCTTACTTCTTCATCCCACCACTCACTACCCTTTCTAATCTGCCCACCTCCCACGCTTCTCATGCCACAAGCATCTTTTGCGCAAGCCATCACTGCTTCCCTAAATACATCACATTCCTCTCCCACTCCCCTTACATCCTTTGTTCTCACCTTTTTCCATTCTGTACTCAGTCTCTCCTGGTACTTCCTCACACAAGTCTCCTTCCCAAGCTCACTTACTCTCACCACTCTCTTCACCCCAACATTCTCTCTTCTTTTCTGAAAACCTCTACAAATCTTCACTTTCGCTTCCACAAGATAATGATCAGACATCCCTCCAGTTGCACCTCTCAGCACATTAACATCTAAAAGCCTCTCTTTCGCGCGCCTATCAATTAACACGTAATCCAATAACGCTCTCTGGCCATCTCTCCTACTTACATAGGTATACTTATATATATCTCTCTTTTTAAACTAGGTATTCCCAGTCACCAGTCCTTTTTCAGCACATCAATCTACAAGCTCTTCACCATTTCCATTTCCAATACTGAACACCCCATGTATACCAATTATTTCCTCAACTGCCACATTGCTCACCCTTGCATTCAAATCACTATAATCCTGTCTCATGCATCAAAACCACTAACACACTCATTCAGCTGCTCCCAAAACACTTGCCTCTCATGATCTTTCTTCTCATACCCAAGTGCATATGCACCAATAATCACCCATCTCTCTCCATCAACTTTAAGTTTTACCAATATCAATCTACAGTTTACTTTCTTACACTCTATCACATACTCCCACCACTCCTGTTTCAGGAGTAGTGCTACTCCTTCCCTTGCTCTTGTCCTCTCACTAACCCCTGACTTTACTCCCAAAACATTCCCAAACCACTCTTCCCCTTTACCCTTGAGCTTCGTTTCACTCAGAGCCAGAACATCCAGGTTCCTTTCCTCAAACATACTACGTATCTCTCCTTTTTTCTCATCTTGGTTACATCTACACACATCTAGACACCCCAATATATATATATATATATATATATATATATATATATATATATATATATATATATATATATATATATATATATATATATATATATATATATACGTATATTATTATTATTTTTATTATACTTTGTCGCTGTCTCCCGCGTTTGCGAGGTAGCGCAAGGAAACAGACGAAAGAAATGGCCCAACCCCCCCATACACATGTATATACATACGTCCACACACGCAAATATACATACCTACATAGCTTTCCATGGTTTACCCCAGACGCTTCACATGCCTTGATTCAATCCACTGACAGCACGTCAACCCCGGTATACCACATCGCTCCAATTCATTCTATTCCTTGCCCTCCTTTCACCCTCCTGCATGTTCAGGCCCCGATCACACAAAATCTTTTTCACTCCATCTTTCCACCTCCAATTTGGTCTCCCACTTCTCCTCGTTCCCTCCACCTCCGACACATATATCCTCTTGGTCAATCTTTCCTCACTCATTCTCTCCATGTGCCCAAACCACTTCAAAACACCCTCTTCTGCTCTCTCAACCACGCTCTTTTTATTTCCACACATCTCTCTTACCCTTACGTTACTCACTCGATCAAACCACCTCACACCACACATTGTCCTCAAACATCTCATTTCCAGCACATCCATCCTCCTGCGCACAACTCTATCCATAGCCCACGCCTCGCAACTATACAACATTGTTGGAACCACTATTCCTTCAAACATACCCATTTTTGCTTTCCGAGATAATGTTCTCGACTTCCACACATTCTTCAAGGCCCCCAGAATTTTCGCCCCCTCCCCCACCCTATGATCCACTTCCGCTTCCACGGTATATATATATGTATATATGTATATATATGTATATATATGTATATATATATATATATATATATATATATATATATATATATATATATATATATATATATATATATATATATATATATATACACAGACGTATGCATATATACACATGTACACAATTCACACTGTCTGCCTTTATTCATTCCCGTCGCCACCCCGTCACACATGAAATAATAACCTCCTCCCCCCGCATGTGCGCGAGGTAGCGCTAGGATAAGACAACAAAGGCCACATTTGTTCACACTCAGTCTCTAGCTGTCATGTATAATGCATCGAAACCACAGCTCCCTTTCTACATCCAGCCCCCACAAAACTTTCTATGGTTTACCTCCACACGCTTCACATGCCCTGGTTCAATCCATTGAGAGCATATCGGCCCCATTATTCCATATCGTTCCAATACACTCTTTTCTATGCACGCCTTTCATCCTCCAGTATGTTCAAGCCCCAATTGCTCAAAATCTTTTTCACTCCATCCTTCCACCTCCAATTTGGTCTCCCACTTCTCATTCCCTCAACCTCTAACACATACATCCTCTTTGTCAATGTTTCCTCACTCATTCTCTCCATTTCAATACGCCCTCTTCTGCTCTCTCAACCACACTCTTTTTATTACCACACATTTCTCTTATCCTTTCATCACTTACTCAATCAAACCACCTCACACCACATATTGTACTCAAACATCTCATTTCCAACACAGAACCCTATCTATCGCCCATGCCTCACAACCATATAACATTGTTGGAACCACTATTCCTTCAAATATACCCATTCTTGCTCTCCGAGATAACGTTCTCGACTTCCACAAATGATTCAACACTCCTAGAATCTTTGCCCCTCCCCCCATCCTGTGACTCACTTCCGCTTCCTTGGTTCCATCCGCTGCCAGATCCACTCCCAGATATCTAAAACACTTCACTTCCTCCAGTTTTTCTCCATTCAAACTTACCAACCAATTGACTTGTCTCTCAACCCTACTGTACTTCATAACCTTGCTCATATTCACATTCACTCTCAGCTTTCTTCTTTCACACACTTTACCAAACTCAGTCACCATCTTCTGCAGTTTCGCACCCGAATCAGCCACCAGCACTGCATCATCAGCGAACGACAACTGACTCACTGCCCAAGCTCTCTAATCCACAACAGACTGTATACTGTTTATATATATATATATATATATATATATATATATATATATATATATATATATATATATATATATATATATATATATATATATATATATATATTAAATTTTAGGGAGAATAAAAAGATGTTCTGGAAGGAGGTAAATAAAGTGCGTAAGACAAGGGAGCAAATGGGAACTTCAGTGAAGGGCGCAAATGGGGAGGTGATAACAAGTAGTGGTGATGTGAGAAGGAGATGGAGTGAGTATTTTGAAGGTTTGTTGAATGTGTTTGATGATACAGTGGCAGATATAGGGTGTTTTGGTCGAGGTGGTGTGCAAAGTGAGAGGGTTAGGGAAAATGATTTGGTAAACAGAGAGGAGGTAGTGAAAGCTTTGCGGAAGATGAAAGCCGGCAAGGCAGCAGGTTTGGATGGTATTGCAGTGGAATTTATTAAAAAAGGGGGTGACTGTATTGTTGACTGGTTGGTAAGGTTATTTAATGTATTTATGACTCATGGTGAGGTGCCTGAGGATTGGCGGAATGCGTGCATAGTGCCATTGTACAAAGGCAAAGGGGATAAGAGTGAGTGCTCAAATTACAGAGGTATAAGTTTGTTGAGTATTCCTGGTAAATTATATGGGAGGGTATTGACTGAGAGGGTGAAGGCATGTACAGAGCATCAGATTGGGGAAGAGCAGTGTGGTTTCAGAAGTGGTAGAGGATGTGTGGATCAGGTGTTTGCTTTGAAGAATGTATGTGAGAAATACTTAGAAAAGCAAATGGATTTGTATGTAGCATTTATGGATCTGGAGAAGGCATATGATAGAGTTGATAGAGATGCTCTGTGGAAGGTATTAAGAATATATGGTGTGGGAGGAAAGTTGTTAGAAGCAGTGAAAAGTTTTTATCGAGGATGTAAGGCATGTGTACGTGTAGGAAGAGAGGAAAGTGATTGGTTCTCAGTGAATGTAGGTTTGCGGCAGGGGTGTGTGATGTCTCCATGGTTGTTTAATTTGTTTATGGATGGGGTTGTTAGGGAGGTAAATGCAAGAGTTTTGGAAAGAGGGGCAAGTATGAAGTCTGTTGGGGATGAGAGAGCTTGGGAAGTGAGTCAGTTGTTGTTCGCTGATGATACAGCGCTGGTGGCTGATTCATGTGAGAAACTGCAGAAGCTGGTGACTGAGTTTGGTAAAGTGTGTGGAAGAAGAAAGTTAAGAGTAAATGTGAATAAGAGCAAGGTAATTAGGTACAGTAGGGTTGAGGGTCAAGTCAATTGGGAGGTGAGTTTGAATGGAGAAAAACTGGAGGAAGTGAAGTGTTTTAGATATCTGGGAGTGGATCTGGCAGCGGATGGAACCATGGAAGCGGAAGTGGATCATAGGGTGGGGGAGGGGGCGAAAATTCTGGGGGCCTTGAAGAATGTGTGGAAGTCGAGAACATTATCTCGGAAAGCAAAAATGGGTATGTTTGAAGGAATAGTGGTTCCAACAATGTTGTATGGTTGCGAGGCGTGGGCTATGGATAGAGTTGTGCGCAGGAGGATGGATGTGCTGGAAATGAGATGTTTGAGGACAATGTGTGGTGTGAGGTGGTTTGATCGAGTGAGTAACGTAAGGGTAAGAGAGATGTGTGGAAATAAAAAGAGCGTGGTTGAGAGAGCAGAAGAGGGTGTTTTGAAGTGGTTTGGGCACATGGAGAGAATGAGTGAGGAAAGATTGACCAAGAGGATATATGTGTCGGAGGTGGAGGGAACGAGGAGAAGAGGGAGATCAAATTGGAGGTGGAAAGATGGAGTGAAAAAGATTTTGTGTGATCGGGGCCTGAACATGCAGGAGGGTGAAAGGAGGGCAAGGAATAGAGTGAATTGGAGCGATGTGGTATACCGGGGTTGACGTGCTGTCAGTGGATTGAATCAAGGCATGTGAAGCGTCTGGGGTAAACCATGGAAAGCTGTGTAGGTATGTATATTTGCGTGTGTGGACGTATGTATATACATGTGTATGGGGGGGTTGGGCCATTTCTTTCGTCTGTTTCCTTGCGCTACCTCGCAAACGCGGGAGACAGCGACAAAGTTTAATAAAAAAATAAATAAATATATATATATATATATAATACAAGAGCAAGGGAGGGAGTAGCACTATTCCCGAAACAGGAGTGGTGGGAGTATTTGATGGTGTAAGAAAGTAAACTCTAGATAGATATGGATAAAACTGAAAGTGGATGGAGAGAGATGGGTGGTTATTGGTGCATATGCACCTAGGCATGAGAAGAAAGATCATGAGAGGCAAGTGTTTTAGGAGCAGTTGAGTGAGTGTGTTAGTAGTTTTGATGCATGAGACCGGGTTATAGTGATGGGTGATTTGAATGCAAAGGTGTGTAATGTGGTAGTTGAGGAAATAATTGGTGTACATTGGGTGTTCAGTGTTGTAAATGGAAATGGTGAAGAACTTGTAGATTTATGTGCTGAAAAAGGACTGGTGATTGGGACTACCTGGTTTAAAATGAGAGCTATACATAAATATACGTATGTAAGTAGGAGAGATGGCCAGAGAGTGTTACTGGATTCCGTGTTAATTGATAGGCACGCGAAAGAGAGACTTTTGGATATCAACGTGCTGAGAGGTGCAACTGGAGGGATGTCTGATCATTATCTTGCGGAGGCGAAGGTAAAGATTTGTAGAGGTTTTCAGAGAAGAAGAGAGAATGTTGGGGTGAAGAGAGTGGTGAGAGTAAGTGAGCTTGTGAAGGAGACTTGTGTGAGGAAGCACCAGGAGACACTGAGTACAGAATGGAAAAAGGTTAGAAGAAAGGATGTAAGGGGAGTGGGAGAGGAATGGAATGTATTTCGGGAAGCAGTGATGGCTTGCGCAAAAGATGCTTGTGGCATGAGGAGCGTGGGAGGTGGGCAGATTAGAAAGGGTAGTGAGTGGTGGGTGAAGTAAGATTATTAGTGAAAGAGAAGAGAGAGGCATTTGGACTATTTTTGCACGGAAATAATGCAAATTACTGGGAGATGTATAAAAGAAAGAGGTAGGAGGTAAAGAGAAAAGTGCAAGAGGTGGAAAAGAGGGCAAATGAGAGTTGGGGTTAGAGAGTATCATCAGATTCTAGGGAGAATAAAAAGATGTTTTGGAAGGAGGTAAATAAAGTGCGTTAGACAAGGGAACAAATGGGAACTTCAGTGAAGGGAGCTAATGGGGAGGTGATAACAACTAGTGGTGATGTGCGAAGGAGATGGATTGAGTATTTTGAAGGTTTGTTGAATGTGTCTGACGATAGAGTGGCAGATATAGGGTGTTTTGGTCGAGGTGGTGTGCAAATTGAGAGGGTTAGGGAGAATGATTTGGTAAACAGAGAAGAGGTAGTAAAAGCTTTGCGGAAGATGGAAGCCGGCAAGGCAATGGGGTTTGGATGGCATTGCAGTGGAATTTATCAAAAAAGGGGGTGACTATATTGTTGGCTGTTTGGTAAGGTTATTTAATGTATGTATGATTCATGGTGAGGTGCCTGAGGACTGGCGGAATGCTTGCATCGTGCCATTGTACTAAGGCAAAGGGGATAAAAGTGAGTGCTTAAATTACAGAGGTATAAGTTTGTTGAGAGTTCCTGGGAAATTACATAGGAGGGTATTGATTGAGAGGGTGAAGGCATGTACAGAGCATCAGACTGGGGAACAGCAGTGGTAGAGGATGTGTGGATCAGGTGTTTGCTTTGAAAATTGTATGTGAGAAATACTTAGTAAAGCAAATAGATTTGTATGTAGCATTTATGGATCTGGAAAAGGCATATGATAGAGCTGATAGAGATGCTCTGTGGAAGGTATTAAGAATATATGGTGTGGGAGGCAAGTTGTTAGAAGCAGTGAAAAGTTTTATCGGGGATGTAAGGCATGTTTATGTGTAGGAAGAGAGGAAAATGATTTGTTCTCTGTGAATGTTGGTTTGTGGCAGGGGTGCGTGATGTCTCCATGGTTGTTTAATCTGTTTATGGATGGGGTTGTTAGGAAGGTGAATGCAAGAGTTTTGGAAAGAGGGGTAAATATGCCGTCTGTTGGGGATGAGAGAGCTTGGGAAGTGAGTCAGTTGTTGTTCGCTGATGATACAGCGCTGGTGGCTGATTCGGTTGAGAAACTGCAGAAGCTGGTGACTGAGTTTGGTAAAGTGTGTGAAAGAAGAAAGCTGAGAGTGAATGTGAATGTGAGCAAGGTTATTAGGTACAGTAGGGTTGAGGGATAAGTCAACTGGGAGGTAAGTTTGAATGGAGAAAAACTGGAGGAAGTGAAGTGTTTTAGATATCTGGGAGTGGATCTGGCAGCGGATGGAACCATGGAAGCGGAAATGAATCATAGGGTGGGGGAGGGGAAGAAAGTTCTGGGAGCGTTGAAGGATGCGTGGAAGGCGAGAACATTATCTCGGAAAGCAAAAATGGGTATGTTTGAAGGAATAGTGGTTCCAACAATGTTAGATGATTGCCAGGCGTGGTCTATAGATAGGGTTGTGCGGAGGAGGGTGGATGTGTTGGAAATGAGATGTTTTAGGACAATGTGTGGTGTGAGGTGGTTTGATCGAATAAGTAATGAAAGGGTAAGAGAGATGTGTGGTAATGAAAAGAGTGTGGTTGAGAGAGGAGAAGAGGGTGTATTGAAATGGTTTGGTGACGAAGAGAATGAGTGAGGAAAGATTGACAAAGAGGATATATGTGTCAGAGGTGGAGGGAACAAGAAGTGGGAGACCAAATTGGAGGTGGAAGGATAGAGTGAAAAAGATTTTGAGCGATCGAGGCCTGAACATGCTGAAGGGTGAAAGACGTGCAAGGAATAGGATGAATTGGAACGATGTTGTATACCGGGGTCGACGTGCTGGCAATGGATTGAACAAGGGCACGTGAAGCATCTGGAGTAAACCATGGAAAGTTTTGTGGGGCCTGGATGTGGAAAGGGAGGTGTGGTTTCAGTGCATTATATATGACAGCTAGAGACTGAGTGTGAACGAATGTGGCCTTTGTTGTCTTTTCCTAGTGCTACCTCACACGCGTGCGGGGGAAGGGGTTTGTTATTTCACATTTGTGCCGGGTTGACGACAGGAATGAATAAAGGCACAAGTATGAATTATACACGTGTAGACATGTATATGTCTGTGTATGTGTATATATGTATACGGTGAAATGTATAGGTATGTACATGTGCGTGTGTGAACCTATATGTATATACATGTGTATTTGGATGGGTTGGGCCATTCTTTCGTCTATTTCCTTGCGCTAACGCGGGAGAAAGCAACAAAGTATAATAAATAGCTAAATAAATATTGGAAAGGATCACAATTTTGTGTGTGATCAAGTATATTCGTATGAGTCCGCGGGGAAAATGAAACATGATAAGTTCCCAAGTGCACTTTCGTGTAATAATCACATCATCAGGAGAGACACAAGAAAGAAATAACAGTCAGTTGATATACAACGAAGAGACGTAGCTAGGACACCATTTGGTAAACATGTGATTGTCCAAGATAGACAACGAGCGTATCATATACTTATCATGTGGACAAGAAGGTGAATTGTTTACAAATTTTATTAAAAAGAAAGTTATCCAATTTATATAGACCTTCACTTATATTAGGGTTATAATTCTTTATGTATTTGATAATAGAAGATTTAATGATATTTCTCGTGGTACTGAGATGGCATTACTCCAGTCAGTACAATGATCATAGTTTTTAATGTGATTAAACAAAGCATTTGCTTCTTGTCCCGTTCTTATACTATATTTATGTTGCTTAAGTCTAACACAAAGATCCTTATCAGTTTGTCCAACATAAAACTTATCACAATTTCGACATGGCACTTAATAGATACATCAAGGAGAATTTTCTGTGAGTTCTTGATTAAGATATTCTTTATAGCATTATTGTTGCTGAGAGCAACATAGGAAGTAAAGTAAAATTATTATTAAAAGGGAGAACTAAAATATTCTTGGTGTCAATCGGAGGTTTAGGCTCAACTCTTTAAAATGACTTCTTTGCTAACTTTAGGGATTTATCAATGAAAGATCTAGGGTACTTTAACTTAGATCCAATAGAATATGTCTTCTCAAACTCAAACCATTCTTCCTGACCCTCTCACTTCACACATCACCCCGACCAAGACACTCTATCATCAAACGCATTCAATAGATCTTCAAAATACTCACTCCATCTCCTTGTCACTTCATCACCACGTTTTATTACCTCCCCACTTGCCCTGTGCACCGATGTTCCCATTTGATCTCTTGTTTTGTTCACGTTATTTACCTCCTTCCAAAACATCTCTTCATTCTCCCTAGAATTCAATGATACTCTCTCACCCCAACTCTCATTTGCCCTCTTTTTCATCTCTTGCACTTTTCTCTTGACCTCCTGCCACTTTCTCTCAGTCATTTGCACTACTTCTCTGCAAGTATTGGCCACACGCCTTTCTTTTCATCCTTCACTAACAACCTTACTTCTTCATCCCACCACTCTGTCCTTTCTGTATTACGTTAATGAGATGGCTCTGATTAGGGCCTTAGTTTCCTGTACCGTCTCACCTAACATGAAAAGAATACCTTATCATATGGTGAATGGTGATGAAACTGGCTTATCTTGGAAAAGTATGGCATGAAGGGCATTCATCAGCAGAAAGTAAATAACTGCTCCTGAATTTAAGGCTACCAAAGATCATTTGATCCTTCTAATTGGTAGGAATGCTGAGGGAGATTACCTTGCTTGTGTTTCATTAAGAAAATCCCACGCCTATGAACTGCTATGTAAAGTCTACATTACCTCTGATTTGGCAGCAACATCTGAATCAACTAATTATGGGTAACAAAAATAGAAACACCCTACTTCATCCCACTCCAGCACCATATTTTCATAAACACCTTTTTCAGCAAGTATCCATTGAATTTTGTCTCCATATGGCAGAAATTCCTAAATCAGATAATTCAGAAGGTGATGTATACAAGTGAAGTGTACCTAACTCTACCTCCCAGTTACCCACACTCCACCTCATTTCATTACATCAGCACCTTAAGCTCTCATTATTAACCACTTTAGCAACTTTTTTTGGTAAGTTTTCTTTAAATACTCTGAATCATGTCATGACACAGCGTGGTACACTGTTTTAGTAGTAAGCTGTTTCAAATACACAGGGAAAATATTTGTTCAGGATAGTGAACCCCCTTAACAAGGGTTTCAATTGCATGACTTATGGCAAATTGTTCAGGAAAATATACCAGTTGCTGGTTGGGTCATGGGTTTAAGCATGGCTGCTAGAAAGTAGATGTCCACAAATGAAACCAAATATTTCACCTGTTCCTAGCACTATTTTGCTTAAGTGAGAAATAGTGAACAAGGATGAAATAACATAAAATATCATATGATTATGTTAATGCATTTGCACCAGTGTATACCAAGCCTTCTTCCATCATGAATAATCCCACTAAAACAATGTTGTACTACATATGCAATGTTCACCATTACGAACTTCAATGATATTTTTTTGGATCATGGCACCTCCCTAATATCATCTATACACACTGCTTATGCGATATTTTCAAATATTCTAACAGAAAAAATCCCTATAAGTCTTTTATTACAAATGACTAGAAAATAATGATCGAAATCAGATGATACTGTATAAACCTCACTCTGGTAAAAAACTGCCGGTGTTTGCAATACACCTCTAATGAAAATGCTTCTCCGCTGCCAGGCACATGGGGAGGTATGCCAAGAGTACAGTTGAGCATATCTTGCATGAATGGTATTTTCAGAAGTGTTTTTATCATAAACAGTTATAAATGACTGATTTTCCACTGCTTATATCTGTTATTTTGAGAGGCTTTCAGCTTCACAAATTATTACATAAGACTGGATTCCTTAGCATTTCCATGGAGACTATACATTATATGGAAAAATTCAGGCTATACCATTGGCTACCATTGTGCAAGATGTCACCTCAAGCAGTAATGGCTATATATTTTGCCTTGAGTCAGAGAGGTGAGTTATAAATTTTGATTACATACACACCTGCAGTAATGACTCAAAAGTATATTGTGAAGTATACTCAATCACTGCTAAGAACTGGTTAAAAGTCCTAGAGGTTCCATAAATTGCATAAAGACAGAGGATCTAGCACACTGATCTGGATGGAGATATGTAAGCCGGGTTAAGGAAACCACACAGAAAAGTGCAGCAACAATATTCCATGGTTAGGTTAGACCCTAAGTAGGAGGCTAAGAACCCTTCCTCTCTTGGCTACATGGCTGGATCTCTTCCATCACTGACCCTATATAATGCAGAGATCAGAGCTAATTTAGCAAATTATCGAGGAAAGAATAACAACAGTGTTCCAAGGATAAGGGGTTATGAGCCAAACCCAGGATGATATTATTTGAGACTGGGTAGGTAGAGCTTAGAACTGTAAGGAGGTAGCACTATAAGTATGAAAACAGAAAATAATCATATTCATAGAAAGAAGGTCATCTAAGTGTCATTTTTCTTAAATGAGAACCATATGGTTAATTAGACCCCAGTATCATGAGAAGCAGATGCCTGACTAAAGGTCCAGTGGGAGAACTGGTGTATAGATGAGCACAGATAACTAGCACCCACCATTAGCATACTAACCTCAGAACAAGCCAAGAAGACTGGGAATTGGGGAAGGGTCAGCATTGAACTTGACAATAAATCCACAAATTAACTGGAGAATATAAGGAATGAAAAAATTGCTACATAAGGCTCAAGGAGCCTCCATTTAAACCCTGGTACTGCTAGAATACATCCAGACTGTAAAGAAACAAAACAAATTTCTCTTCCCTTAAAGCTGGATGACAATGGAGCTAAGTAGATGATGCTTGAAGCTACCAGAGTTTTATCACACTTAGTAAATAAAGTGAGTACTTTGGTCTTGTTACATGAAAATAGCAATAAATCCATAAGATCAATGAGCACTATATAAGGTGGTACACTGAAAGGTAGAATAAGTAAGGAAACTTACAGGAAGTGAAATGTTTTAGATACCTGGGAGTGGACATGCAAATGACTGAACCATGAAAATTGAGGTGAGTCATAGGGTGGGCAAGGAAGTGAAAGTTTTGGGAGCATTTGGGATGTGTGAAAAGAAAGGTCACAATTTAAGTAGGTGAAAATGGAAGTGTTTGAAGGTCTAGTAGTCCTGATGGTGTCATATGGAGTTAGGGTATGAGCTATTAATAAGAATGTACAGACAAGGGTGAACATGTTGGAAATGAAAAGTTTGAGGACAATATGAGGTATGTGAAGGGTTGACTAAAGTAATGATAGGGTAAAGGAGGGGTATGGTTATAAGAAGAGGTGTGGTTGAAAGGTCTAAAGAAGGTATGCTGAAGTGATTTGGATGCATGGAGAGAATAAGTGAGGAGAGGTTGACAAAAAGGATATATTTGTCCAAAGGAAGGGAAAAGAAGTGGGAGACCAAATGGTAGATGGAAGGATAAAGCAAATACAATTTTGAATGCTTGGGGCCTGAACATACAGGTGAGTGAAGGGTGTGGTATATAGGGCACAACATACTGTCAATGAACAGAACTAGGGTGTTGAAGCAGTTGAGGGAATCCACGGAGAGGTCTGTTGTCCCTGATTGTGGGTAAATGGCTGTGATTTTGAAGCATTACACATGATGGCTAGTGTGGCTAGTGAATGGATGTGAGTGAATTAGGCCTTTTCTTTGTCTCTACTGACACTACCTCACTAAGCAAGAAATGGTGAACAAGTATGAAAGAAAGAAGATATAAGACTCAAACTTTAACACGGAAAGTAAGGTTTCATCTGTCAAGACTGGTAAATGGGCTTCTACTTAAAAGGCTAAATCTAGCTAACATAAGAAAATTCAAGAGAAGTGTTTTCAAAGGATTACAGGTATTTCATGATTATCTACCTACTGCATGGTGATGAAAAAGAAATAAATAGTTGATCTAAGATTATGAAAGACACACTGGAAACCTGATATAAAGTCAAGTTGGGATTAGCAAAAACAACTTTAATGATTAGAGCTGTGCAGGTAGCCATAAAGTTGGATTAAGAATCTTATTTAAAAACAGGGAAACCTTGAATAAGTATAGTGAGATCTCTGAGTAAACATATTTTTGTAGACAGAAAGAGGTATACTGTCCTGCAAGCCATAACCAAACCTAACTTATATTTCTTGGTCAGAAGACAGAATGTGCTAATGAAAGAAGCAAAATGAACAATAAAATGTAAAACTTACATGTTCACAAATTAATGAAGTGATTTGCAATTCTTTTAGTATATTTATAATCTTACTATCATTGTATAAGACGTTAGAATTCTAGTATACATGAATTATTGTTACAAGCATAGTTTTTATCACTAATTCACTATTATAGTAAGTGATTGAAGTGATTAATAAATACAAAATTAGCTTTTATCAATACAGTATATCAAAATGAAATGATACAAACTTACTGTGGAAAGAGAGACCATTATCTTTGAGGACAAAAATGAGTATGTTTGAAGGAATAGTGGTTCCAACAATGTTGTATGGTTGCGAGGCGTGGGCTATGGATAGAGTTGTGCGCAGGAGGATGGATGTGCTGGAAATGAGATGTTTGAGGACAATGTGTGGTGTGAGGTGGTTTGATCGAGTAAGTAACGTAAGGGTAAGAGAGATGTGTGGAAATAAAAAGTTTTGTTAAGAACAATCTTCAACGAGGTAGGAATAAAGATAGTCCATCACTAAATACACTAAGTTTTTTATCATGCTTAGTGTATTTAGTGATGAAGAGTCTATATTCCTACCATTTATGTGATTGTTCTGTGTTTCCTCTGCTGTAAGTTTTTCTACTTTCCTGCTTCCATATTTTGTATTTAGGAAGTAGCTCATACTACTGTTCATGACCTTGTTAGTTTGTATGTGTTGTACTGTGGGTTTTCCATTACCTTTCATGTTTTATGTACTGTGGGTTTTCCATTACCTTTCATGTTTTATGTACTGTGGGTTTTCCAAATTCGTTTCTTACATGTTTGCATTTTACATTTCATATCCAAGTTTTGTGATGCAATCTTTTTATCTGTTTTTTTTTCAGATTCCTGATGTTGCCTCTGTAAAGGTGAAAGCTTGATAGAAATAAGATGGATGATTTTGGAAAACTGGCCTTTGAGCCCCAACCCACCTAATGGTACAATTATTTTGAGAGAATTAGAGAACATAAAAAAGAAGATTGACAACTAAATATGCTTTTATATTCAATTATCTGTGCATATACATATATATTTCATAAATACATATTCCCCATTTCCCGCATCAGCAAGGTAGCATCAAGAACAGAGGACTAAGCCTTAGAGGGAATATCCTTACTTGACCCTGCTCTTGGTTCCTTCTTTTGGAAAAATTATATATATATATATATATATATATATATATATATATATATATATATATATATATATATATATATTATATTTTTTTTATTATACTTTGTCGCTGTCTCCCGCGTTTGCGAGGTAGCGCAAGGAAACAGACGAAAGAAATGGCCCAACCCCCCCCATACACATGTATATACATACGTCCACACACGCAAATATACATACCTACACAGCTTTCCATGGTTTACCCCAGACGCTTCACATGCCCCGATTCAATCCACTGACAGCACGTCAACCCCGGTATACCACATCGCTCCAATTCACTCTATTCCTTGCCCTCCTTTCACCCTCCTGCATGTTCAGGCCCCGATCACACAAAATCTTTTCACTCCATCTTTCCACCTCCAATTTGGTCTCCCTCTTCTCCTCGTTCCCTCCACCTCCGACACATATATCCTCTTGGTCAATCTTTCCTCACTCATTCTCTCCATGTGCCCAAACCACTTCAAAACACCCTCTTCTGCTCTCTCAACCACGCTCTTTTTATTTCCACACATCTCTCTTACCCTTACGTTACTTACTCGATCAAACCACCTCACACCACACATTGTCCTCAAACATCTCATTTCCAGCACATCCATCCTCCTGCGCACAACTCTATCCATAGCCCACGCCTCGCAACCATACAACATTGTTGGAACCACTATTCCTTCAAACATACCCATTTTTGCTTTCCGAGATAATGTTCTCGACTTCCACACATTCTTGAAGGCCCCAGAATTTTCGCCCCCTCCCCCACCCTATGATCCACTTCCGCTTCCATGGTTCCATCCGCTGCCAGATCCACTCCCAGATATCTAAAACACTTCACTTCCTCCAGTTTTTCTCCATTCAAACTCACCTCCCAATTGACTTGACCCTCAACCCTACTGTACCTAATAACCTTGCTCTTATTCACATTTACTCTTAACTTTCTTCTTTCACACACTTTACCAAACGCAGTCACCAGCTTCTGCAGTTTCTCACATGAATCAGCCACCAGCGCTGTATCATCAGCGAACAACAACTGACTCACTTCCCAAGCTCTCTCATCCCCAACAGACTTCATACTTGCCCCTCTTTCCAAAACTCTTGCATTTACCTCCCTAACAACCCCATCCATAAACAAACTAAACAACCATGGAGACATCACACACCCCTGCCGCAAACCTACATTCACTGAGAACCAATCACTTTCCTCTCTTCCTACACGTACACATGCCTTACATCCTCGATAAAAACTTTTCACTGCTTCTAACAACTTGCCTCCCACACCATATATTCTTAATACCTTCCACAGAGCATCTCTATCAACTCTATCATATGCCTTCTCCAGATCCATAAATGCTACATACAAATCCATTTGCTTTTCTAAGTATTTCTCACATACATTCTTCAAAGCAAACACCTGATCCACGAATCCTCTACCACTTCTGAAACAACACTGCTCTTCCCCAATCTGATGCTCTGTACATGCCTTCACCCTCTCAATCAATACCCTCCCATATAATTTACCAGGAATACTCAACAAACCCCTGGGGATAGGGGAGAAAGAATACTTCCCACGCATTCCTCATGTGTCGTAGAAGGCGGCTAAAGGGGACGGGAGCGGAGGGCTAGAAACCCTCCCCTCCTTGTATTTCAACTTTCTAAACGAGGATACAGAAGAAGGAGTCACGCGGTGAGTGCTCATCCTCCTCGAAGGCTCAGATTAGGGTGTCTAAATGTGTGTGGATGTAACCAAGATGAGAAAAAATGAGAGATAGGTAGTATGTTTGAGGAAAGGAACCTGGATGTTTTGGCTCTGAGTGAAACGAAGCTCAAGGGCAAAGGGGAAGAGTGGTTTGGGAATGTCTTGGGAGTAAAGTCAGGGGTTAGTGAGAGGACAAGAGTAAGGGAAGGAGTAGCACTACTCTTGAAACAGGAGTGGTGGGAGTATGTGATAGAGTGTAAGAAAGTAAACTCTAGATTGATATGGGTAAAACTGAAAGTGGATGGAGAGAGATGGGTGATTATTGGTGCATATGCACCTGGGCATGAGTAGAAAGATCATGAGAGGCAAGTGTTTTGGGAGCATCTGAGTGAGTGTGTTAGTGGTTTTGATGCACGAGACCGGGTTATAGTGATGGGTGATTTGAATGCAAAGGTGAGTAATGTGGCAGGTGAGGGAATAATTGGTGTACATGGGGTGTTCAGTGTTGGTGAATATCTGGTTTAAAAAGAGAGATATACATAAGTATACATATATAGGTAATAGAGATGGCCAGAGAGCGCTATTGGATTACGTGTTAATTGATAGGTGCGTGAAACAGAGACTGTTGGATGTTAATGTGCTGAGAGGTGCAACTGGAGGGATGTCTGATCATTATCTTGTGGAGGTGAAAGTGAAGATTTGTAGAGGTTTTCAGAAAAGAAGAGAGAATGTTGGGGTGAAGAGAGTGGTGAGAGTAAGTGAGCTTGGGAAGGAGACTTGTGTGAGGAAGTACCAGGAGAGACTGAGTACAGAATAGAAAAAGGTGAGAACAAAGGACGTAAGGGGAGTGGAGGAGGAATGGGATGTATTTAGGGAAGCAGTGATGGCTTGTGCAAAAGATACTCGTGGCATGAGAAGCGTGGGAGGTGGGCAGATTAGAAAGGGTATTGAGTGGTGGGATGAAGAAGTAAAATTATCAGTGAAAGAGAAGAGAGATGCATTTGGATGATTTTTGCAGGGAAATAATGCAAATTACTGGGAGATGTATATTAGAAACAGACAGGAGGTCAAGAGAAAGGTGCAAGAGGCGAAAAAGAGGCAAATGAGAGGATCATTAAATTTTAGGGAGGATAAAGAGATGTTTTGGAAGGAGGTAAATAAAGTGCGTAAGACAATGGAACAAATGGGAACATCAGTGAAGGGGCCTAATGGGGAGGTGATAACAAGTAGTGATGTGAGAAGGAGATAGAGTGAGTATTTTGAAGGTTTGTTGAATGTGTTTGATGGTAGAGTGGCAGATACATGTATAGGGTGTTTTGGTTGAGGTGGTGTGCAAAGTAAGAGAGTTAGGGAGAATGATATGGTAAACGGAGAGGAGGTAGTAAAAGATTTGCGAAAGATGAAATCCAGCAAGGCAGCGGTTTTGGATGGTATTTCAGTGTAATTTATCAAAAAAGGGGGTGACTGTATTGTTGACTGGTTGGTAAGGTTATTTAATGTATGTATGGCTCATGGTGAGGTGCCTGAGGACTGGCGGAATGCTTGCATAGTGCCATTGTACAAAGGCAAAGGGGATAAGAGTGAGTGCTCAAATTACAGAGGTATCAGTTTGTTGAGTATTCCTGGGAAATTATATGGGAGGGTATTGATTGAGAGGGTGAAGGCATGCACAGAGCATCAGACCGGGGAAGAGCAGTGTGGTTTCAGAAGTGGTAGAGGATGTGTGGATCAGGAGTTTGCTTTGAAAAATGCATGTGAGAAATACTTAGAAAAGCAAATGGATTTGTATGTAGCATTTATGGATCTGGAGAAGGTATATGATAGAGTTGATAGAGATGCTATGTGGAAGGTACTAAGAATATATGGTGTGGGAGGTAAGTTGTTAAAAGCAGTGAAAAGATTTTACTGAGGACGTAAGGCATGTATACGAGTAGGAAGAGAGGAAAGTGATTGGTTCTCAGGGAATGTTGTTTTGCGGCAGGGGTGTGTGATGTCTCCATGGTTGTTTAATTTGTTTATGGATGAGGTTGTTAGGGAGATGAATGCAAGAGTTTTGGAAAAAGGTACAAGTATGCAGTCTGTTGCGGACGAGAGAGCTTGGGAAGTGAGTCAGTTGATGTTCACTGATGATACAGCACTAGTGGCAGATTCGGGTGAGAAACTGCAGAAGCTGGTGACTGAGTTTGGTAAAGTGAGTGAAAGAAGAAAGCTGAGAGTGAATGTGAACATGAGCAAGGTTATTAGGTACATTAGGGTTGAGGGCCAAGTCAATTGGGAGGTAAGCTTGAATGGAGAAAAACTGGAGGAAGTGAAGTGTTTTAGATATCTGGGAGTGGATTTGGCAGCGGATGGAACCATGGAAGCGGAAATGAATCTTAGGGTGGGGGAGGGGGCGAAATTTCTGGGAACGTTGAAGAATGTGTGGAAGTCGAGAACGTTATCGTGGAAAGCAAAAATGAGTAAGTGTGAAGGAATGGTGGTTCCAACAATGTTATACGTTTGCGAGGCGTGGGCTATAGATAGAGTTTTGCAGAGGATGTGCTGGAAATGAGATGTTTGAGGACAATATGTGGTGTGAGGTGGTTTGATCGAGTAAGTAATGAAAGGGTAAGAGAGAGGTATGGTAATAAAAAGAGTGTGGTTGAGAGAGCAGAAGAGGGTGTTTTGAAATGGTTTGGTCACATGGAGGAGATGAGTTAGGAAAGATTGACAAAGAGGATATATGGGTCAGATGTGGAGGGAATGAGGAGAAGTGGGAGCCCAAATTGGAGGTGGAAAGATGGAGTGAAAAAGATTTTGAGTGATCGGGGCCAGAACATGGAGGAGGGTGAAAGCATGTAAGGAATAGAGTGAATTGGAACAATGTGGTATACCGGGGTCAACGTGCTGTCAATGGATTGAACCAGGGCATGTGAAGTGTCTGGGGTAAACCATGGAAAGTTCTGTGGGGCCTGGATGTAGAAAGGGAGCTGTGGTTTCCGTGCATTATACATGACAGCTAGAGACTGAGTGTGAACGAATGTGGCCTTTGTTGTCTTTTCCTAGCACTACTTCGCGCACATGCGGGTGGAGGGGTTTTCATTTCAGGTGTGGCGGGGTGGCGACAGGAATGAATAAGGGCAGACAATATGAATTATGTACATGTGTGTATATGTATATGTTTTTGTGTGTATATATGCATATGTCTATGTGTGTATATATGTATATGTCTATGTGTATATATATATATATATATTTTTTTTTTCTTTTTATTTATTATGCTTTGTCGCTGTCTCCCGCGTTTGCGAGGTAGCGCAAGGAAACAGACGAAAGAAATGGCCCAACCCCCCCCATACACATGTATATACATACGTCCACACACGCAAATATACATACCTACACAGCTTTCCATGGTTCACCCCAGACGCCTCACATGCCTTGATTCAATCCACTGACAGCACGTCAACCCCGGTATACCACATCGCTCCAATTCACTCTATTCCTTGCCCTCCTTTCACCCTCCTGCATGTTCAGGCCCCGATCACACAAAATCTTTTTCACTCCATCTTTCCACCTCCAATTTGGTCCCCCACTTCTCCTCGTTCCCTCCACCTCCGACACATTTATCCTCTTGGTCAATCTTTCCTCACTCATTCTCTCCATGTGCCCAAACCATTTCAAAACACCCTCTTCTGCTCTCTCAACCACGCTCTTTTTATTTCCACACATCTCTCTTACCCTTACGTTACTCACTCGATCAAACCACCTCACACCACACATTGTCCTCAAACATCTCATTTCCAGCACATCCATCCTCCTGCGCACAACTCTATCCATAGCCCACGCCTCGCAACCATACAACATTGTTGGAACCACTATTCCTTCAAACATACCCATCTTTGCTTTCCGAGATAATGTTCTCGACTTCCACACATTCTTCAAGGCTCCCAGGATTTTCGCCCCCTCCCCCACCCTATGATCCACTTCCGCTTCCATGGTTCCATCCGCTGCCAGATCCACTCCCAGATATCTAAAACACTTTACTTCCTCCAGTTTTTCTCCATTCAAACTTACCTCCCAATTGACTTGACCCTCAACCCTACCGTAACTAATTACCTTGCTCTTATTCACATCTACTATTAGCTTTCTTCTTTCACACACTTTACCAAACTCAGTCACCAGCTTCTGCAGTTTCTCACATGAATCAGCCACCAGCGCTGTATCATCAGCGAACAACAACTGACTCACTTCCCAAGCTCTCTCATCCCCAACAGACTTCATACTTGCCCCTCTTTCCAAAACTCTTGCATTCACCTCCCTAACAACCCCATCCATAAACAAATTAAACAACCATGGAGACATCACACACCCCTGCCGCAAACCTACATTCACTGAGAACCAATCACTTTCCTCTCTTCCTACACGTACACATGCCTTACATCCTCGATAAAAACTTTTCACTGCTTCTAACAACTTGCCTCCCACACCAGATATTCTTAATACCTTCCACAGAGCATCTCTATCAACTCTATCGTATGCCTTCTCCAGATCCATAAATGCTACATACAAATCCATTTGCTTTTCTAAGTATTTCTCACATACATTCTTCAAAGCAAACACCTGATCCACACATCCTCTACCACTTCTGAAACCACACTGCTCTTCCCCAATCTGATGCTCTGTACATGCCTTCACCCTCTCAATCAATACCCTCCCATATAATTTACCAGGAATACTCAACAAACTTATACCTCTTTATATATATATATATATATATATATATATATATATATATATATATATATATATATATATATATATATATATATCTTTCTTTTTTTTTTTTTAAACTATTCGCCATTTCCCGCATTAGCGAGGTAGCGTTAAGAACAGAGGACTGGGCCTTTTTTGGAATATCCTCACCTGGCCCCCTCTGTTCCTATGTATATATATGTATGTGTGTGTGTGTTTATATGGGCGTATGCATGTGTATGTGTGTGTATGTGTATATATATATATATATATATATATATATATATATATATATATATATATATATATATATATATATATATATATATATATATATATATATATATATATATATATTATCCCTGGGGATAGGGGTGAAAGAATACTTCCCACGCATTCCTCGCGTGTCGTAGAAAGCGACTAGAGGGGACGGGAGCGGGGGGCCAGAAATCCTCCCCTCCTTGTATTTTTTTAACTTTCTAAAATGGGAAACAGAAGAAGGAGTCACGCGGGGAGTGCTCATCCTCCTCGAAGGCTCAGATTGGGGTGCCTAAATGTGTGTGGATGTAACCAAGATGTGAAAAAAGGAGAGATAGGTAGTATGTTTGATGAAAGGAACCTGGATGTTTTGGCTCAAGGGTAAAGGGGAAGAGTGGTTTGGGAATGTCTTGGGAGTAAAGTCAGGGGTTAGTGAGAGGACAAGAGCAAGGGAAGGAGTAGCAGTACTCCTGAAACAGGAGTTGTGGGAGTATGTGATAGAATGAAAGAAAGTAAATTCTCGATTAATATGGGTAAAACTGAAAGTTGATGGAGAGAGATGGGTGATTATTGGTGCATATGCACCTGGGCATGAGAAGAAAGATCATGAGAGGCAAGTGTTTTGGGAGCAGCTGAATGAGTGTGTTAGTGGTTTTGATGCACGAGACCGGGTTATAGTGATGGGTGATTTGAATGCAAAGTTGAGTAATGTGGCAGTTGAGGGAATAATTGATATACATGGGGTGTTCAGTGTTGTAAATGGAAATGGTGAAGAGCTTGTAGATTTATGTGCTGAAAAAGGACTGATGATTGGGAATACCAGGTTTAAAAAGCGAGATATACATAAGTATACTTATGTAAGTAGGAGAGATGGCCAGAGAGCGTTATTGGATTACGTGTTAATTGACAGGCGCGCGAAAGAGAGACTTTTGGATGTTAATGTGCTGAGAGGTGCAACTGGAGGGATGTCTGATCATTATCTTGTGGAGGCTAAGGTGAAGATTTGTATGGGTTTTCAGAAAAGAAGAGTGAATGTTGGGGTGAAGAGGGTGGTGAGAGTAAGTGAGCTTGGGAAGGAGACTTGTGTGAGGAAGTACCAGGAGAGACTGAGTACAGAATGGAAAAAGGTGAGAACAATGGAAGTAAGGGTAGTGGGGGAGGAATGGGATGTATTTAGGGAATCAGTGATGGATTGCGCAAAAGATGCTTGTGGCATGAGAAGAGTGGGAGGTGGGTTGATTAGAAAGGGTAGTGAGTGGTGGGATGAAGAAGTAAGAGTATTAGTGAAAGAGAAGAGAGAGGCATTTGGACGATTTTTGCAGGGAAAAAATGCAATTGAGTGGGAGATGTATAAAAGAAAGAGACAGGAGGTCAAGAGAAAGGTGCAAGAGGTGAAAAAAAGGGCAAATGAGAGTTGGGGTGAGAGAGTATCATTAGATTTTAGGGAGAATAAAAAGATGTTCTGGAAGGAGGTAAATAAAGTGCGTAAGACAAGGGAGCAAATGACAACTTCAGTGAAGGGCGCAAATGGGGAGGTGATAACAAGTAGTGGTGATGTGAGAAGGAGATGGAGTGAGTATTTTGAAGGTTTGTTGAATGTGTTTGATGATAGAGTGGCAGGTATAGGGTGTTTTGGTCGAGGTGGTGTGCAAAGTGAGAGGGTTAAGGAAAATGATTTGGTAAACAGAGAAGAGGTAGTAAAAGCTTTGCGGAAGATGAGAGCCGGCAAGGCAGCAGGTTTGGATGGTATTGCAGTGGAGTTTATTAAAAAAGGGGGTGACTGTATTGTTGACTGGTTGGTAAGGTTATTTAATGTATGTATGACTCATGGTGAGGTGCCTGAGGATTGGCGGAATGCGTGCATAGTGCCATTGTACAAAGGCAAAGGGGATAAGAGTGAGTGCTCAAATTACAGAGGTATAAGTTTGTTGAGTATTCCTGGTAAATTATATGGGAGGATATTGATTGAGAGGGTGAAGGCATGTACAGAGCATCAGATTGGGGAAGAGCAGTGTGGTTTCAGAAGTGGTAGAGGATGTGTGGATCAGGTGTTTGCTTTGAAGAATGTATGTGAGAAATACTTAGAAAAGCAAATGGATTTGTATGTAGCATTTATGGATCTGGAGAAGGCATATGATAGAGTTGATAGAGATGCTCTGTGGAAAGTATTAAGAATATATGGTGTGGGAGACAAGTTGTTAGAAGCAGTGAAAAGTTTTTATCGAGGATGTAAGGCATGTGTACGTGTAGGAAAAGAGGAAAGTGATTGGTTCTCAGTGAATGTAGGTTTGCGGCAGGGGTGTGTGATGTCTCCATGGTTGTTTAATTTGTTTATGGATGGGGTTGTTAGGGAGGTGAATGCAAGAGTTTTGGAAAGAGGGGCAAGTATGAAGTCTGTTGGGGATGAGAGAGCTTGGGAAGTGAGTCAGTTGTTGTTCGCTGATGATACAGCGCTGGTGGCTGATTCATGTGAGAAACTGCAGAAGCTGGTGACTGAGTTTGGTAAAGTGTGTGGAAGAAGAAAGTTAAGAATAAATGTGAATAAGAGCAAGGTTATTAGGTACAGTAGGGTTGAGGGTCAAGTCAATTGGGAGGTGAGTTTGAATGGAGAAAAAGTGGAGGAAGTGAAGTGTTTTAGATATGTGGGAGTGGATCTGGCAGCGGATGGAACCATGGAAGCGGAAGTGGATCATAGGGTGGGGGAGGGGGCGAAAATCCTGGGAGCCTTGAAGAATGTGTGGAAGTCGAGAACATTATCTCGGAAAGCCAAGATGGGTATGTTTGAAGAAATAGTGGTTCCAACAATGTTGTATGGTTGCGAGGCGTGGGCTATGGATAGAGTTGTGCGCAGGAGGATGGATGTGCTGTAAATGAGATGTTTGAGGACAATGTGTGGTGTGAGGTGGTTTGATCGAGTAAGTAACGTAAGAGTAAGAGAGATGTGTGAAAATAAAAAGAGCGTGGTTGAGAGAGCAGAAGAGGGTGTTTTGAAATGGTTTGGGCACATGGAGAGAATGAGTGAGGAAAGATTGACCAAGAGGATATATGTGTCGGAGGTGGAGGGAACGAGGAGAAGAGGGAGAGCAAATTGGAGGTGGAAAGATGGAGTGAAAAAGATTTTGTGTGATCGGGGCCTGAACATGCAGGAGGGTGAAAGGAGGGCAAGGAATAGAGTGAATTGGAGCGATGTGGTATACCGGGGTTGACGTGCTGTCAGTGGATTGAATCGGGGCATGTGAAGCGTCTGGGGTAAACCATGGAAAGCTGTGTAGGTATGTATATTTGCGTGTGTGGACGTATGTATATATATGTGTATGGGGGTGGGTTGGGCCATTTCTTTCGTCTGTTTCCTTGCGCTACCTCGCAAACGCGGGAGACAGCGACAAAGCAAAAAAAAGAAAAAAAAAAAAAAATATATATATATATATATATATATATATATATATATATATATATATATATATATATATATATATATATATATATAATCTCTTTATCTATTCATTTATTCATTATGCTTATATACATATACTTATAGACATATACTTATATACACATATACCCCTTCATACTTGCATGCCTTCATCCATAGTGCCATTGCACAAAGGGAAAGGGGATAGAGGTGAGTGCTCAAACTACAAAGGCATAAGTTTGTTTATGGATGAGATGGTTAGGGAGGTAGATTCAAGAGTTTTGGAGAGAGAGGCGAGTATGCAGTCTGTTGGGGATGAGTGGGCCTGAGAAGTGTCAATTGTTGTTCTCCAGTGATAAAGCTCTAGTGGCGGATTTGAGGAAGAAACTGCAAAAGTTGGTAACTGAATTTAGAAAAGTGTGTGAAAGGGGAAAGTTGAGAGTAAATGTGAATAAGAGCAAGGTTATCAAGTTCAGTAGGGTTAAGGGACAAGCTGATTGGAATGTAAGTTTGAATGCAGAAAAAAAGGAGAAAGTGAAGCGTTTTAGATATCTGGGAGTGGACCTAGCAGTAAAATGAACTATGGAGACAGAAGTAAGTCACAGAGTGGGGAAGGGGTCAAAGGTTCTGGGAGTGATGGAGAATGTGTTGAAGGAAAGAACATTATCTCGGAGAGCAGAAATGGGTATGTTTGAGGGGAATAGCAGTTCCAACAATGTTATGTGGTGCTGAGGCATGGGCTATACATAGAGATGCACGGAGGAGAGTGGATGTTTGGAAATGAATTGTTTGTTGACAATATGTGGTGTGAGGTGGTTTGATTAAGTAATGAAAAGGTAAGAAAGATGTCTGGAAAAAATGAGTGTGGTTGAGAGAGCAGAAGAGAGTGTGGTGAAATGGTTTGGACATATAAAGAGAATGAGTGAGAAAAGATTAACAAATAGGATTTATGTGTCAGAGGCCAAGAGAACAAGGAGAAGTAGAAGACCAAATTGGAGGTGGAAGGATAGATAGAAAAATATTTTGAGCAATCAGGGCCTAAGCATACAGGAGGGTGAGAGGTGTGCAAGGAATAGAGTGAATTGGAACAATGTGGTATACTGAGGTCGACGTGCTGTCAGTGGATTAAACCAGGGCATGTGAAACGTCTAGAGTAAACCATGGAAAAGTCTGTGGAGCCTGGATGTGGAAAGGGAGCGATGGTTTTGGTGCATTACACATGAGAGCTAGAGACTGAGTGTGAACAAACATGGCCTTTTTTGTCTGTTTTTCCTGGTGCTACCTCACTGAAGTGGTGGGTAGTGATGCTGTTTCCTTTGGGGTGGGCTAGCATCAGGAATATATATATATATATATATATATATATATATATATATATATATATATATATATATATATATATATATATATATATATATATATATATATATATATATATATATATATGTAGGAAGTCGAGAACATTATCTCGGAAAGCAAAAATGGGTATGTTTGAAGGAATAGTGGTTCCAACAATGTTGTATGGTTGCGAGGCGTGGGCTATGGATAGAGTTGTGCGCAGGAGGATGGATGTGCTGGAAATGAGATGTTTGAGGACAATGTGTGGTGTGAGGTGGTTTGATCGAGTAAGTAACGTAAGGGTAAGAGAGATGTGTGGAAATAAAAAGAGCGTGGTTGAGAGAGCAGAAGAGGGTGTTTTGAAATGGTTTGGGCACATGGAGAGAATTAGTGAGGAAAGATTGACCAAGAGGATATATGTGTCGGAGGTGGAGGGAACGAGGAGAAGAGGGAGACCAAATTGGAGGTGGAAAGATGGAGTGAAAAAGATTTTGTGTGATCGGGGCCTGAACATGCAGGAGGGTGAAAGGAGGGCAAGGAATAGAGTGAATTGGAGCGATGTGGTATACAGGGTTTGACGTGCTGTCAGTGGATTGAATCAAGGCATGTGAAGCGTCTGGGGTAAACCATGGAAAGCTGTGTAGGTATGTATATTTGCGTGTGTGGACGTGTGCATGTACATGTGTATGGGGGGGGTGGGTTGGGCCATTTCTTTCGTCTGTTTCCTTGCGCTACCTCGCAAACGCGGGAGACAGCGACAAAGTATAAAAAAAAAAAAAAAAAAAAAAAAAATATAATATATATATATATATATATCGAGGATGTAAGGCATGTGTACGTGTAGGAAGAGAGGAAAGTGATTGGTTCTCAGTGAATGTAGGTTTGCGGCAGGGGTGTGTGATGTCTCCATGGTTGTTTAATTTGTTTATGGATGGGGTTGTTAGGGAGGTAAATGCAAGAGTTTTGGAAAGAGGGGCAAGTATGAAGTCTGTTGGGGATGAGAGAGCTTGGGAAGTGAGTCAGTTGTTGTTCGCTGATGATACAGCGCTGGTGGCTGATTCATGTGAGAAACTGCAGAAGCTGGTGACTGAGTTTGGTAAAGTGTGTGGAAGAAGAAAGTTAAGAGTAAATGTGAATAAGAGCAAAGTTATTAGGTACAGTAGGGTTGAGGGTCAAGTCAATTGGGAGGTGAGTTTGAATGGAGAAAAACTGGAGGAAGTGAAGTGTTTTAGATATCTGGGAGTGGATCTGGCAGCGGATGGAACCATGGAAGCGGAAGTGGATCATAGGGTGGGGGAGGGGGCGAAAATTCTGGGGGCCTTGAAGAATGTGTGGAAGTCGAGAACATTATCTCGGAAAGCAAAAATGGGTATGTTTGAAGGAATAGTGGTTCCAACAATGTTGTATGGTTGCGAGGCGTGGGCTATAGATAGAGTTGTGCGCAGGAGGATGGATGTGCTGGAAATGAGATGTTTGAGGACTATGTGTGGTGTGAGGTGGTTTGATCGAGTGAGTAACGTAAGGGTAAGAGAGATGTGTGGAAATAAAAAGAGCGTGGTTGAGAGAGCAGAAGAGGGTGTTTTGAAGTGGTTTCGGCACATGGAGAGAATGAGTGAGGAAAGATTGACCAAGAGGATATATATGTCGGAGGTGGAGGGAACGAGGAGAAGAGGGAGACCAAATTGGAGGTGGAAAGATGGAGTGAAAAAGATTTTGTGTGATCGGGGCCTGAACATGCAGGAGGGTGAAAGGAGGGCAAGGAATAGAGTGAATTGGAGCGATGTGGTATACCGGGGTTGACGTGCTGTCAGTGGATTGAATCAAGGCATGCGAAGCGTCTGGGGTAAACCATGGAAAGCTGTGTAGGTATGTATATTTGCGTGTGTGGACGTATGTATATACATGTGTATGGGGGTGGGTTGGGCCATTTCTTTCGTCTGTTTCCTTGCGCTACCTCGCAAACGCGGGAGACAGCGACAAAGTATAAAAATATATATATATATATATATATATATATATATATATATATATATATATATATATATATATATATTGACGTTTGTTTAGATAAATTATACATTTCCCTTTTCCATAGCCAGAGGTTGAACCATTATGTGACATTCATTTTTCCATTTCATTTCAAGCTAGAAGAAGTTTCAGTTTTCTAAATTATTTCTTACATTTTTCATATGTATATATATGTATATGTGTGTATGTGTGTATATGTGCGCATGTATGTGTATGTATATATATATATATATATATATATATATATATATATATATATATATATATATATATATATATATATATATATATATATATATTATCCCTGGGGATAGGGGTGAAAGAATACTTCCCACGCATTCCTCGCGTGTCGTAGAAGTCGACTAGAGGGGACGGGAGCTGGGGGCCAGAAATTCTCCCCTCCTTGTATTTTTTTAACTTTCTAAAATGGGAAACAGAAGAAGGAGTCACGCGGGGAGTGTTCATCCTCCTCGAAGGCTCAGACTGGGGTGTCTAAATGTGTGTGGATGTAACCAAGATGTGAAAAAAGGAGAGATAGGTAGTATGTTTGAGGAAAGGAACCTGGATGTTTTGGCTCTGAGTGAAACGAAGCTCAAGGGTAAAGGGGAAGAGTGGTTTGGGAATGTCTTGGGAGTAAAGTCAGGGGTTAGTGAGAGGACAAGAGCAAGGGAAGGAGTAGCAGTACTCCTGAAACAGGAGTTGTGGGAGTATGTGATAGAATGTAAGAAAGTAAATTCTCGATTGATAAGGGTAAAACTGAAAGTTAATGGAGAGAGATGGGTGATTATTGGTGCATATGCACCTGGGCATGAGAAGAAAGATCATGAGAGGCAAGTGTTTTGGGAGCAGCTGAATGAGTGTGTTAGTGGTTTTGATGCACGAGACCGGGTTATAGTGATGGGTGATTTGAATGCAAAGGTGAGTAATGTGGCAGTTGAGGAAATAATTGGTATACATGGGGTGTTCAGTGTTGTAAATGGAAATGGTGAAGAGCTTGTAGATTTATGTGCTGAAAAAGGACTGGTGATTGGGAATACCTGGTTTAAAAAGCGGGATATACATAAGTATACGTATGTAAGTAGGAGAGATGGCCAGAGAGCGTTATTGGATTACGTGTTAATTGACAGGCGCGCGAAAGAGAGACTTTTGGATGTTAATGTGCTGAGAGGTGCAACTGGAGGGATGTCTGATCATTATCTTGTGTAGGCTAAGGTGAAGATTTGTATGGGTTTTCAGAAAAGAAGAGTGAATGTTGGGTTGAAGAGGGTGGTGAGAGTAAGTGAGCTTGGGAGAGGGACTTGTGTGAGGAAGTACCAGGAGAGACTGAGTACAGAATGGAAAAAGGTGAGAACAATGGAAGTAAGGGGAGTGGGGGAGGAATGGGATGTATTTAGGGAATCAGTGATGGATTGCGCAAGAGATGCTTGTGGCATGAGAAGAGTGGGAGATGGGTTGATTAGAAAGGGTAGTGAGTGGTGGGATGAAGAAGTAAGATCATTAGTGAAAGAGAAGAGAGAGGCATTTGGACGATTTTTGCAGGGAAAAAATGCAATTGAGTGGGAGATGTATAAAAGAGAGAGACAGGAGGTCAAGAGAAAGGTGCAAGAGGTGAAAAAGAGGGCAAATGAGAGTTGGGGTGAGAGAGTATCATTAAATTTTAGGGAGAATAAAAAGATGTTCTGGAAGGAGGTAAATAAAGTGCGTAAGACAAGGGAGCAAATGGGGAACTTCAGTGTAGGGCGCAAATGGGGAGGTGATAACAAGTAGTGGTGATGTGAGAAGGAGATGGAGTGAGAATTTTGAAGGTTTGTTGAATGTGTTTGATGATAGAGTGGCAGATATAGGGTGTTTTGGTCGAGGTGGTGTGCAAAGTGAGAGAGTTAGGGAAAATGATTTGGTAAACAGAGAAGAGGTAGTAAAAGCTTGGAGGAAGATGAAAGCCGGCAAGGCAGTAGGTTTGGATGGTAATGCAGTGGAATTTATTAAAAAAGGGGTGACTGTATTATTGACTGGTTGGTAAGGTTATTTAATGTATGTATGACTCATGGTGAGGTGCCTGAGGATTGGCGGAATGCGTGCATTGTGCCATTGTACAAAGGCAAAGGGGATAAGAGTGAGTGCTCAAATTACTGAGGTATAAGTTTATTGAGTATTCCTGGTAAATTATATGGGAGGGTATTGATTGAGAGGGTGAAGGCATGTATAGAGCGTCAGATTGGGGAAGAGCAGTGTGGTTTCAGAAGTGGTAGAGGATGTGTGGATCAGGTGTTTGCTTTGAAGAATGTATGTGAGAAATACTTAGAAAAGCAAATGGATTTGTGTGTAGCATTTATGGATCTGGAGAAGGCATATGATAGAGTTGATAGAGATGCTCTGTGGAAGGTATTAAGAATATATGGTGTGGGAGGCAAATTGTTAGAAACAGTGAAAAGTTTTTATCGAGGATGTAAGGCATGTGTACGTGTAGGAAGAGAGGAAAGTGATTGGTTCTCAGTGAATGTAGGTTTGCTGCAGGGATGTGTGATGTCTCCATGGTTGTTTAATTTGTTTATGGATGGGGTTGTTAGGGAGGTGAATAGTTATAGTTATAGTGATGGGTGATTTAAATGCAAAGGTGAGTAATATGGCAATTGAGGGAATAATTGGTATACATGGGGTGTTCAGTGTTGTAAATGGAAATGGTGAAGAGCTTGTAGATTTATGTGCTGAAAAAGGAGTGGTGATTGGGAATACCTGGTTTAAAATGCGAGATATACATAAGTATACGTATGTAAGTAGGAGAGTTGGCCAGAGAGCGTTATTGGATTACGTGTTAATGGACAGGCGGGCGAAAGAGAGACTTTTGAATGTTAATGTGCTGAGAAGTGGAACTAGAGGGATGTCTGATCATTATCTTGTGGAGGCGAAGGTGAAGATTTGTATGGGTTTTCAGAAAAGAATAGAGAATGTTGGGGTGAAGAGGGTGGTGAGAGTAAGTGAGCTTGGGAGAGGGACTTGTGTGAGGAAGTACCAGGAGAGACTGAGTACAGAATGGAAAAAGGTGAGAACAAAGGAGGTAAGGGGAGTGGGGGAGGAATGGGATGTATTAAGGGAATCAGTGATGGCTTTCGCAAAGGATGCTTGTGGCATGAGAAGCGTGGGAGGTGGGTTGATTAGAAAGGGTAGTGAGTGGTGGGATGAAGAAGTAAGATTATTAGTGAAAGAGAAGAGAGAGGCATTTGGACGATTTTTGCAGGGAAAAAATGCAATTGAGTGGGAGATGTATAAAAGAAAGAGACAGGAGGTCAAGAGAAAGGTGCAAGAGGTGAAAAAGATGGCAAATGAGAGTTGGGGTGAGAGAGTATCATTAAATTGTAGGGAGAATAAAAAGATGTTCTGGAAGGAGGTAAATAAAGTGCGTAAGACAAGGGAACAAATGGGAACCTCAGTGAATTGGCTAATGGGGAGGTGATAACAAGGAGTGGTGATGTGAGAAGGAGATGGCGTGAGTATTTTGAATGTTTGTTGAATGTGTATGATGATAGAGTGGCAGATATAGGGTGTTTTGGTCGAGGTGCTGTGCAAAGTGAGAGGGTTAGGGAAAACGATTTGGTAAACAGAGAAGAGGTGGTAAAAGCTTTGCGGAAGATGAAAGCCGGCAAGGCAGCAGGTTTGGATGGTATTGCAGTGGAGTTTATTAAAAAAGGGGGTGACTGTATTGTTGACTGGTTGGTAAGGTTATTTAATGTATGTATGATTCATGGTGAGGTGCCTGAGGATTGGCGGAATGCTTGCATAGTGCAACTGTACAAAGGCAAAGCGGATAAGAGTGAGTGCTGAAATTACAGAGGTGTAAGTTTGTTGAGTATTCCTGGTAAATTATATGGGAGGGTATTGACTGAGAGGGTGAAGGCATGTACAGCGCATCAGATTGGGGAAGAGCAGTGTGGTTTAAGAAGTGGTAGAGGATGTGTGGATCAGGTGTTTGCTTTGAAGAATGTATGTGAAAAATACTTAGAAAAGCAAATTGATTGTTATGTAGCATTTATGGATTTGGAGAAGCCATATGATAGAGCTGATAGAGATGCTCTGTGGAAGGTAATAAGAATATATGGTGTGGAAGGCAAGTTGTTAGAAGCAGCGAAACGTTTTTATCGAGGATGTAAGGCATGTGTACGTGTAGGAAGAGAGGAAAGTGATTGGTTCTCAGTGACTGTAGGTTTGCGGCAGGGGTGTGTGATGTCTCCATGGTTGTTTAATTTGTTTATGGATGGGGTTGTTAGGGAGGTGAATGCAAGAGTTTTGGAAAGAGGGGCAAGTATGCAGTCTGTTGGGGATGAGAGAGCTTGGGAAGTGATTCAGTTGTTGTTCGCTGATGATACAGCGCTGGTGGCTGATTCATGTGAGAAACTGCAGAAGCTGGTGACTGAGTTTGGAAAAGTGTGTGAAAGAAGAAAGTTAAGAATAAATGTGAATAAGAGCAAGGTTATCAGGTACAGTAGGGTTGAGGGTCAAGTCAATTGGGAGGTAAGTTTGAATGGAGAAAAACTGGAGGAAGTGAAGTGTTTTAGATATGTGGGAGTGGATCTGGCAGCGGATGGAAGCATGGAAGCGGAAGTAAATCATAGGGTGGGGGAGGGGGCGAAAATCCTGGGAGCCTTGAAGAATGTGTGGAAGTCGAGAACATTATCTGCGAAAGCAAAGATGGGTATGTTTGAAGGAATGGTGGTTCCAACAATGTTGTATGGTTGCGAGGCGTGGGCTATGGATAGAGTTGTGTGCAGGAGGGTGGATATGCTGGAAATGAGATGTTTGAGGACAATACGTGGTGTGAGGTGGTTTGATCGAGTAAGTAATGTAAGGGTAAGAGAGATGTGTGGAAATAAAAAGAGCGTGGTTGAGAGAGCAGAAGAGGGTGTTTTGAAATGGTTTGGTCACATGGAGAGAATGAGTGAGGAAAGATTGACCAAGAGGATATATGTGTCAGAGGTGGAGGAAACGAGGAGAAGTGGGAGACCAAATTGGAGGTGGAAAGATGGAGTGAAAAAGATTTTTAGTGATCGGGGCCTGAACATGCAGGAGGGTGAAAGGAGGGCAAGGAATAGAGTGAATTGGATCGATGTGGTTTTACCGGGGTCGACGTGCTGTCAATTGATTGAATCAGGGTATGTGAAGCGATTGGGGTAAACCATGGAAAGTTGTGTGGGGCCTGGATGTGGAAAGGGAGCTGTGGTTTCGGGCATTATTGCATGACAGCTAGAGACTGAGTGTGAGCGAATGGGGCCTTTGTTGTCTTTTCCTAGCGCTACCTCGCACACATGAGGGGGGAGGGGGATGTTATTCCTTGTGTGGCGGGGTAGCGATGGGGGTGAGTAGGGGCAGACAGTGTGAACTGTCTGCATGTGTGTATATGTGTGTGTCTGTGTGTGTATATATATGTGTACGTTGGGATGTGTGGATGTGTATGTTTGCGTGTTTGGACGTGTGTGTGTGTGTGCATGTGTGTGGGGGTGGGTTGGGCCATTTCTTTCGTCTGTCTCCTTGCGTTACCTCGCAGGCGCGGGAGACAGCGACAAAGCAAAATGAATAAATGATATATATATATATATATATATATATATATATATATATATATATATATATATATATATATATATATATATTATTTATCTATATTTATTTTGCTTTGTCGCTGTCTCCCGCGTTTGCGAGGTAGCGCAAGGAAACAGACGAGAGAAATGGCCAAACCCACCCACATACACAATGTATACACACACACACGTCCACACACGCAAATATACATACCTATACATCTCAATGTACATATGTATATATATATATATATATATATATATATATATATATATATATATATATATATATATATATATATATATATATATATATATATATCCCTGGGGATAGGGGAGAAAGAATACTTCCCACGTATTCCCTGCGTGTCCAGAAGGCGACTAAAAGGGAAGGGAGCGGGGGGCTGGAAATCCTCCCCTCTCGTTTTTTTTTTTTTTTTTTTTTTAATTTTCCAAAAGAAGGAACAGAGAAGGGGGCCAGGTGAGGACATTCCCTCAAAGGCCCAGTCCTCTGTTCTTAACGCTACCTCGCTATCGCGGGAAATGGCGAATAGTATGAAAAAAAAAAAAAAAAAAAAAAAAAAAAAAAATATATATATATATATATATATATATATATATATATATATATATATATATATATATATATATATATATATATATATATGGGGATAGGGGAGAAAGAATACTTCCCACGTATTCCCTGCGTGTCGAAGGAGGCGACTAAAAGGGGAGGGAGCGGGGGGCTGGAAATCCTCCCCTCTCATTATTATTTTTCTTTTTTTCCAAAAGAAGGAACAGACAAGGGGGCCAGGTGAGGATATTCCCTCAAAGGCCCAGTTCTCTGTTCTTAACGCTACCTCGCTAACGCGGGAAATGGCGAATAGTTTGAAAGAAAAAAGAAATATATATATATATATATATATATATATATATATATATATATATATATATATATATATATATATATATATATATATATATATATATATATTGTATTAACTTTCTAAAATGGGAAACAGAAGAAGGAGTCACGCGGGGAGTGCTCATCCTCCTCGAAGGCTCAGAGTGGGGTGCCTAAATGTGTGTGGATGTAACCAAGATGTGAAAAAAGGAGAGATAGGTAGTATGTTTGAGGAAAGGAACCTGGATGTTTTGGCTCTGAGTGAAACGAAGCTCAAGGGTAAAGGGGAAGAGTGGTTTGGGAATGTCTGGGGAGTAAAGTCAGGGGTTAGTGAGAGGACAAGAGCAAGGGAAGGAGTAGCAATACTCCTGAAACAGGAGTTGTGGGAGTATGATAGAATGTAAGAAAGTAAATTCTCGATTAATATGGGTAAAACTGAAAGTTGATGGAGAGAGGTGGGTGATTATTGGTGCATATGCACCTGGGCATGAGAAGAAAGATCAAGAGTGGCAAGTGTTTTGGGAGCAGCAGAATGACTGTGTTAGTGGTTTTGATGAACGAGACCGGGTTATAGTGATGGGTGATTTGAATGCAAAGGTGAGTAATGTGGCAGTTGAGGGAATAATTGGTATACATGGGGTGTTCAGTGTTGTAAATGGAAATGGTGAAGAGCTTGTAGATTTATGTGCTGAAAAAGGACTGATGATTGGGAATACCTGGTTTAAAAAGCGAGATATACATAAGTATACTTATGTAAGTAGGAGAGATTGCGAGAGAGCGTTATTGGATTACGTGTTAATTGACAGGCGTGCGAAAGAGAGACTTTTGGACGTTAATGTGCTGAGAGGTGCAACTGGAGGGATGTCTGATCATTATCTTGTGGAGACTAAGGTGAAGATTTGTATGGGTTTTCAGAAAAGAAGAGTGAATGTTGGGGAGAAGAGGGTGGTGAGAGTAAGTGAGCTTGGGAAGGAGACCTGTGTGAGGAAGTACCAGGAGAGACTGAGTACAGAATGGAAAAAGGTGAGAACAATGGAAGTAAGGGTAGTGGGGGAGGAATGGGATGTATTTAGGGAACCAGTGATGGATTGCGCAAAAGATGGTTGTGGCTTGAGAAGAGTGGGAGGTGGGTTGATTAGAAAGGGTAGTGAGTGGTGGGATGAAGAAGTAAGAGTATTAGTGAAAGAGAAGAGAGAGGCATTTGGACGATTTTTGCATGGAAAAAATGCAATTGAGTGGGAGATGTATAAAAGAAAGAGGCAGGAGGTCAAGAGAAAGGTGCAAGAGGTGAAAAAAAGGGCAAATGAGAGTTAGGGTGAGAGAGTATCATTAAATTTTAGGGAGAATAAAAAGATGTTCTGGAAGGAGGTAAATAAAGTGCGTAAGACAAGGGAGCAAATGGGAACTTCAGTGAAGGGCGCAAATGGGGAGGTGATAACAAGTAGTGGTGATGTGAGAAGGAGATGGGGTGAGTATTTTGAAGGTTTGTTGAATGTGTTTGATGATAGAGTGGCAGATATAGGGTGTTTTGGTCGAGGTGGTGTGCAAAGTGAGAGGGTTAGGGAAAATGATTTGGTAAACAGAGAAGAGGTAGTGAAAGCTTTGCGGAAGATGAAAGCCGGCAAGGCAGTAGGTTTGGATGGTATTGCAGTGGAATTTATTAAAAAAGGGGGTGACTGTATTGTTGACTGGTTGGTAAGGTTATTTAATGTATGTATGACTCATGGTGAGGTGCCTGAGGATTGGCGGAATGCGTGCATAGTGCCATTGTACAAAGGCAAAGGGGATAAGAGTGAGTGCTCAAATTACAAAGGTATAAGTTTGTTGAGTATTCCTGGTAAATTATATGGGAGGGTATTGATTGAGAGGGTGAAGGCATGTACAGATCATCAGATTGGGGAAGAGCAGTGTGGTTTCAGAAGTGGTAGAGGATGTGTGGATCAGGTGTTTGCTTTGAAGAATGTATGTGAGAAATACTTAGAAAAGCAAATGGATTTGTATGTAGCATTTATGGATCTGGAGAAGGCATATGATAGAGATGCTCTCTGGAAGGTATTAAGAATATATGGTGTGGGAGGAAAGTTGTTAGAAGCAGTGAAAAGTTTTTGTCGAGGATGTAAGGCATGTGTACGTGTAGGAAGAGAGGAAAGTGATTGGTTCTCAGTGAATGTAGGTTTGCGGCAGGGGTGTGTGATGTCTCCATGGTTGTTTAATTTGTTTATGGATGGGGTTGTTAGGGAGGTAAATGCAAGAGTTTTGGAAAGAGGGGCAAGTATGAAGTCTGTTGGGGATGAGAGAGCTTGGGAAGTGAGTCAGTTGTTGTTCGCTTATGATACAGCGCTGGTGGCTGATTCATGTGAGAAACTGCAGAAGCTGGTGACTGAGTTTGGTAAAGTGTGTGGAAGAAGAAAATTAAGAGTAAATGTGAATAAGAGCAAGGTTATTAGGTACAGTAGGGTTGAGGGTCAAGTCAACTGGGAGGTGAGTTTGAATGGAGAAAAAGTGGAGGAAGTGAAGTGTTTTAGATATGTGGGAGTGGATCTGGCAGCGGATGGAACCATGGAAGCGGAAGTGGATCATAGGGTGGGGGAGGGGGCGAAAATTCTTGGGACCTTGAAGAATGTGTGGAAGTCGAGAACATTATCTCGGAAAGCAAAAATGGGTATGTTTGAAGGAATAGTGGTTCCAACAATTGGATCCAATTCACTCTATTCCTTGCCCTCCTTTCACCCTCCTGCATGTTCAGGCCCCGATCACACAAAATCTTTTTCACTCCATCTTTCCACCTCCAATTTGGTCTCCCTCTTCTCCTCGTTCCCTCCACCTCCGACACATATATCCTCCTGGTCAATCTTTCCTCACTCATTCTCTCCATGTGCCCAAACCACTTCAAAACACCCTCTTCTGCTCTCTCAACCACGCTCTTTTTATTTCCACACATCTCTCTTACCTTACATTACTTACTCGATCAAACCACCTCACACCACACACTGTCCTCAAACATCTCATTTCCAGCACATCCACCCTCCTGTGCACAACTTTATCCATAGCCCACGCCTCGCAACCATACAACATTGTTGGAACCACTATTCCTTCAAACACACCCATTTTTGCTTTCCGAGATAATGTTCTCGACTTCCATACATTCTTCAAGGTTCCCAGAATTTTCGCCCCCTCCCCCACCCTATGATTCACCTCCACTTCCATGGTTCCATCCGCTGCCAGATCCACTCCCAGATATCTAAAACACTTTACTTCCTCCAGTTTTTCTCCATTCAAACTTACCTCCCAATTGACTTGACCCTCAACCCTACTGTACCTAATAGCCTTGCTGTTATTCACATTTACTCTTAACTTTCTTCTTTCACACACTTTACCAAACTCAGTCACCAGCTTCTGCAGTTTCTCACATGAATCAGCCACCAGCGCTGTATCATCAGCGAACAACAACTGACTCATTTCCCAAGCTCTCTCATCCCCAACAAACTTCATACTTGCCCCTCTTTCCAAAACTCTTGCATTCACCTCCCTAACAACCCCATCCATAAACAAATTAAACAACCATGGAGACATCACACACCCCTGCCGCAAACCTACATTCACTGAGAACCAATCACTTTCCTCTCTTCATACACGTACACATGCCTTACATCCTCGATAAAAACTTTTCACTGCTTCTAACAACTTGCCTTCCACACCATATATTCTTAATACCTTCCACAGAGCATCTCTATCAACTCTATCATATGCCTTCTCCAGATCCATAAATGCTACATACAAATCCATTTGCTTTTCTAAGTATTTCTCACATACATTCTTCAAAGCAAACACCTGATCCACACATCCTCTACCACTTCTGAAACCACACTGCTCTTCCCCAATCTGATGCTCTGTACATGCCTTCACCCTCTCAATCAATACCCTCCCATAAAATTTACCAGGAATACTCAACAAACTTATACCTCTGTAATTTGAACACTCACTCTTATCCCCTTTGCCTTTGTACAATGGCACTATGCACGCATTCCGCCAATCCTCAGGCACCTCACCATGAGTCATACATACATTAAATAACCTTACCAACCAGTCAACAATACAGTCACCCCCTTTTTTAATAAATTCCACTACAATACCATCCAAACCTGCTGCCTTGCCGGCTTTCATCTTCCGCAAAGCTTTTACTACCTCTTCTCTGTTTACCAAATCATTTTCCCCAACCCTCTCACTTTGCACACCACCTCGACCAAAACACCATATATCTGCCACTCTATCATCAAACACATTCAACAAACCTTCAAAATACTCACTCCATCTCCTCACATCACCATTACTTGTTATCACCTCCCCATTTGCGCCCTTCACTGAAGTTCTCATTTGCTCCCTTGTCTTACGCACTTTATTTACCTCCTTCCAGAACATCTTTTTATTCTCTCTAAAATTTAATGATACTCTCTCACACCAACTCTCATTTGCCCTCTTTTTCACCTCTTGCACCTTTCTCTTGACCTCCTGTCTCTTTCTTTTATACCTCTCACACTCAATTGCATTTTTTCCCTGCAAAAATCGTCCAAATGACACTCTCTTCTCTTTCACTAATAATCTTACTTCTTCATCCCACCACTCACTACCCTTTCTAATCAACCCACCTCCCACTCTTCTCATGCCATAAGCATCGTTTGCGCACTCCATCACTGATTCCCTAAATACATCCCATTCCTCCCCCACTCCCCTCCATTCTGTACTCAGTCTCTCCTGATACTTCCTCACACAGGTCTCCTTCCCAAGCTCACTTACTCTCACCACCCTCTTCACCCTAACATTCACTCTTCTTTTCTGAAAACCCATACAAATCTTCACCTTAGCCTCCACAAGATAATGATCAGACATCCCTCCAGTTGCACCTCTCAGCACATTAACATCCAAAAGTCTCCCTTTCGCGCGCCTGTCAATTAACAAGTAATCCAATAACGCTCTCTGGCCATCTCTCCTACTTACATACGTATACTTATGTATATCTCACTTTTTAAACCAGGTATTCCCAATCACCAGTCCTTTTTCAGCACATAAATCTACAAGCTCTTCACCATTTCCATTTACAACACTGAACACCCCATGTATACCAATTATTCCCTCAACTGCCACATTACTCACCTTTGCATTCAAATCACCCATCACTATAACCCGGTCTCGTGCATCAAAACCACTATCACACTCATTTAGCTGCTCCCAAAACACTTGCCTCTCACGATCTTTCTTCTCATGCCCAGGTGCATATGCACCAATAATCACCCATCTCTTTCCATCAACTTTCAGTTTTACCCATATTAATCGAGAATTTACTTTCTCACATTCTATCACATACTCCCACAACTCCTGTTTCAGTTATATATATATATATATATATATATATATATATATATATATATATATATATATATATATATATATATTGATAGGCGAGCGAAAGAGAGACTTTTGGATGTTAATGTGCTGAGAGGTGCAACTGGAGGGATGTCTGATCATTATCTTGTGGAGGCTAAGATGAAGATTTGTAGAGGTTTTCAGAAAAGAAGAGAGAATGTTGGGGTGAAGAGAGTGGTGAGAGTAAGTGAGCTTGGGAAGGAGACTTGTGTGAGGAAGTACCAGGAGAGACTGAGTACAGAATGGAAAAAGGTGAGAACAAAGGAGGTAAGAGGAGTGGGGGAGGAATGGGATGTATTTAGGGAAGCAGTGATGGCTTGCACAAAAGATCCTTGTGGCATGAGAAGCGTGGGAGGTGGGCAGGTTAGAAATGGTGGTTAGTGGTGGTTTGAAGAAATAAGATTATTAGTGAAAGAGAATAGAGAGGCATTTGGACGATTTTTGCAGGGAAATAATGCAAATGAGTGGGAAATGTATAAAAGAAAGAGGCACGAGGTCAAGAGAAAGGTGCAAGAGGTGAAAAAGATGGCAAATGAGAGTTGTGGAGAGAGAGTATCATTAGATTTTAGGGAGAAGGAAAAGATGTTTTGGAAGGAGGTAAATAAATTGCGTAAGACAAGTGATCAAATCGGAGCTTCATTGAAGGGAGATAATGGGGAGGTGATAACAAGTAGTGGTGATGTGAGAAGGAGATGGAGTGAGTATTTTGAAGGTTTGTTGAATGTGTTTGATGATAGAGTGGCAGATATAGGGTGTTTTGGTCGAGGTGGTGTCCAAAGTGAGAGGGTTAAGGAAAATGATTTAGTAAACAGAGAAGAGGTAGTAAAAGCTTTACGGAAGATGAAAGCCGGCAAGGTGGCAGGTTGGATGGTATTGCAGTAGAATTTATTAAAAAAGGGGGTGACTGTATTGTTGACTGGTTGGTAAGGTTATTTAATGTATATATGATTCATGGTGAGGTGCCTGAGGATTGGCGGAATGCTTGCAACTGTACAAAGGTAAAGGGGATAAGAGTGAGCGCTCAAATTACAGAGGTATAAGTTTGTTGAGTATTCCTGGTAAATCATATGGGAGGGTATTGCTTGAGAGGGTGAAGGCATGTACAGAGCATTAGATTGGGAAAGAGCAGTGTGGTTTCAGAAGTGGTAGAGGATGTGTGGATCAGGTGTTTGCTTTGAAGAATGTATGTGAGAAATACTTAGAAAAGCAAATGGATTTGCATGTAGCATTTATGGATCTGGAGAAGGCATATGATAGAGTTGATATAGATGCTCTGTGGAAGGTATTAAGAATATATGATGTGGGAGGCAAGTTGTTAGAAGCAGTGAAAAGTTTTTATCGAGGATGTAAGGCATGTGTACGTGTAGGAAGAGAGGAAAGTGATTGGTTCTCAGTGAATGTAGGTTTCCGGCAGGGGTGTGTGATGTCTCCATAGTTGTTTGATTTGTTTATGGATGGATTTGTTAGGGAGGTTAATGCAAGAGTTTTGGAAAGAGGGGCAAGTATGCCGTCTGTTGTGGATGAGAGAGCTTGGGAAGTGAGTCAGTTGTTGTTTGCTGATGATACAGCGCTGATGGCTGATTCATGTGAGAAACTGCAGAAACTGGTGACTGAGTTTGGTAAAGTGTGTGAATGAAGAAAGTTGAGAGTACATGTGAATAAGAGCAAGGTTATTATGTACAGTGGGGTTGAGGGTCAAGTGAATTTGGGAGGTAAGTTTGAATGGAGAAAAACTGGAGGAAGTAAAGTGTTTTAGATATCTGGGAGTGGATTTGGCAGCGGATGGAACCATGGAAGCGGAAGCGAATCAAAGAGTGGGGGAGGGGGCGAAAGTTCTGGGAGCCTTGAAGAATGTGTGTCAGTCGAGAACGTTATCTTGGAAAGCAAAAAATGGGTATGCTTGAAGGGATAGTGGCTCCAACAATGTTGTATGGTTCTGAGGCGTGGGCTATGGATAGAGTTGTTCGTAGGAGGGTGGATGTGCTGGAAATTAGATGTTTGAGGACAATATGTGGTGTGAGGTGGTTTGATCGAGTAAGATGAAAGGGTAAGAGAAATGTGTGGTAATAAAAAGAGTGTGGTTTAGAGAGCAGAGGAGGGTGTTTTGAAATGGTTTGGTCACATGGAGAGAATGAGTGAGGAAAGATTGACAGAGAGGATATATGTGTCAAAGGTGGAGCGAACGAGGAGAAGTGGGAGACCAAATTGGAGGTGGAAAGATGGAGTGAAAAAGATTTTGAGTGTTCGGGGCCTGAACATGCAGGAGGGTGAAAGGCGTGCAAGGAATAGAGTGAATTGGAACTATGTGGTATACAGATGTCGATGTGCTGTCAATGGATTGAAAATGGGCATGTGAAGCATCTGGGGTAAACCATGGAATGTTCTGTGGAGCCTGGATGTGGAAAGGGAGCTGTGGTTTCGGTGCCATATTACATGACAGCTAGAGACAGTGTGAACGAATGAGGCCTTTGTTGTCTTTTCGTAGTGCTACCTCGCCCACATGAGGGGGGAGGGGTCTTGTTATTTCATGTGTGGCTAGATAGCAATGGGAATGAATAAGGGCAGACTATGAATTATGTACATTTGTATATATGTATATGCATGTGTATATATATATATATATATATATATATATATATATATATATATATATATATATATATATATATATATATATATATATATATATATATATGTGTTGAGATGTATAGGTATGTATATTTGCGTGTGTGGACGTGTATGTATATACATGTGTATGTGGGTGGGTTGGGCCATTCTTTCGTCTGTTTGCTTGCGCTACCTCGCTAACGCAGGAGACAACGACAAAGTAAAATAAATATAAATAAATAAATATGTATATGCTGTCTCCCGCATCAGCGAGTTAGCGCAAGGAAACAGACAAGGATTGACCCAACCCACCCATATACATAAATGCCAATACACACACATATACATTTCAATGTACATATATACATATCCATACACAGACATATTCATATATACTATTTATTTTATTTATTTTGCTTTGTCGCTGTCTCCCGCTTTAACGAGGTAGCGCAAGGAAACAGATGAAAGAATGGCCCAACCCACCCACATACGCATGTATAATCATACATGTCCACATATGCAAATATATATACCTATACATCTCAACGTATGCATATACATACACACACAGACTTATGCATATATACACATGTACATAGTTCATACTGTCTGCCTTTATTCATTCCCATTGCCACCTCGTCTCACATGAAATAACAACCCCTTCCCCCCCTCATGTGCGCGAGGTAGTGCTAGGACAAGGCAGCAAAGGCCACATTCGTTCACACTCAGTCTCTAGCTGTCATGTAATAATGCACTGAAACCACAGTTCCCTTTCCATATCCAGGCCCCACACAACTTTCCATGGTTTACCCCAGATGCTTCACATGCCCTTGTTCAATCCATTGACAGCACGTCGACCCTGGTATACCACATCGTTCCAATTCACTCTATTCCTTGCACGCCTTTCACCCACTTGCATGTTCGGGCCCCGATCACTCAAAATCTTTTTTACTCCATCTTTCCACCTCCAATTTGGTCTCCCACTTCTCCTCGTTCTCTCCACCTCTGACACATATATCCTCTTTGTCAATCTTTCCTCACTCATTCTGTCCATGTGACCAAACCATTTCAAAACACCCTCTTCTGCTCTCTCAACCACACTCTTTTTATTACCACACATCTCTCTTACCCTATTATTACTTACTCGATCAAACCACCTCATACCACATTTTGTCCTCAAGCATCTCATTTCCAGCACATCCACCCTCCTCCGCACAACTCTATATATGTTGATATTGTTAAGCAGTATACCTCACCCTTAATGTGCATGTTCTTTTACTGTGGTTATCATTTCTATATATACTGCTTGATCTTTCTTTAGTATATACATTTTCTTTCAAGATAGCTGCCTAAAATACTGTAATGTCTGTGTTGGTTGATGTGTAGGGAGAGTAATGAAAAATACTCATAAAATAAAGGACACCAAAGAGGCACTTCTTGAAAAGAAAGTCTTGGTACTCTCCAATGTAAGTAAAATTTCAGGAACATGAAGGAAAGTTCATACTTGCTTACATGTTAATCATTAATACAACATGATAATACAAATTCAAGGTAAATAATTTCCCTGTTTGGAAACTTTTCAGAGATTATAACTACAGCACTTACATGAATATGAACATTTGGATATTGAAATTGTAAATACTAAACATGTGTGACAAAAAAGTCATTTTTACTTACTTAAGCTGTAGTTTCAAATCTCCTCTCAGAATATTTACAGGAAATACTTAAGACTTTTTCAATCAACTGCACATACACAACAAGGACAGCCTGACAAACATTTGTGGAAAATATTAATGAGAAAGTTTATGCTACTACCATTTCATAAGAATCACTATCTAATACAGATCCCATGTGTATATTCAAAACTTGCACAACTGATAGGGTTTCCTTTACTGACAAAATGAAGTTCTTTTTTAGACAAAGACAAACACGTACAAATACATTAATCTACTCTATTTCACAGTATACCATTTAGTATTGATAGGATATTTTTCACACAACACTGATTCTCCAGTGTACCACCAAACTATAATACTGATGATGAATTACTTAGAGTTATGTGATTTGCATTTCTGATTTAAGGCCCTACCACAATATGATGCTATAAATTATTTCCAACTGGAATATTTACAGATGTTGTTCAAAGATGTTCTATCAGCATTTTGTTTTAATTTTCAATCATTAAGAGATAATTCTTGGCTATTCAGTGTAATGCAGAAAGGTTAATGAATTTAGATGTAATTTTTTAAGTGATTTTCTTTTAGATGCCCACAGCTCAGTAGATGGAGATCTATCTTGGAATTAATCATTCACTGAATGCCTTAAAATTTCTAGCGTATGTGTTTAAGCAACAGACTAACAGTTCATTCACTGGCCTCCTTTTGTCATTTTTACACACCTGTTCATTTACAAATTCTTATTACATTACGGAAGCAAAATGAAAGAATAATCAGATTTTTGGTTTTCTTCAGCTGCAGATTACCATACATACTTCATATGTGTTGTATGATAACTAAGATGTAAAAGCTGCATAACTGCAGTACTAACTCTATGTTTATATGAGAACAAATCTGGTCTGTGAGAAATGGTTTCTTTCTGAGTAGCAACAGATGCCAAGGACTTTTATTACAGCATATTCAATGTTGGTAAAGAAGAGCTAAGTTACTTGAGTTGCATGAGATTTAGGAAACTATGCATTTCACTAGTTTGCTGGTATAATGGGTGGCATCTGTGCATGGACGGGAGTGGTGTCTTCCTCAGGGCTTGGAGAATCAACAGGCCTGGAGACCACCTTCACATTCTGGCGGACAGGCTGATCATTGTGCTGTGAAACATGAAAGCTATATATATAAGCTAAATCATAAGAATTTTTTCAAGAATTCAAAAGAATTACCTTTTCCTATACTCTTACAATGATGAGAACTGCATTGGAAATATCCAATTTTATCAAAATCACAGATGAAAGTCATTATTATGGTGTGTTTATTTTCTCAAAGAAAATGAAGTGAATGGCCTCTTTCTCACAGTGTATCATCAAGGATGCCCACCTAGTTCTTTATATCTAGTTGGTGTGCCTGTATACACATGTGCAATTTCATGGATATGTATAACTTTAAGTGTTTGAATTTTCTATGATAATAATATGGAACTAGCAATCACACATGTTGGCTACCACATGAAACAGTACTGTGTTTATCATCAACACCATAGAATATTATTGTCGAAATCTCTTGAACAAGTATATGAATTATGAATGTCTTAATACTTTATTCTCTTTTTTAAAAAAACAATCAATTAAGATAATACCATTTAAGTGATCTAAATAATTTGATTAATTAAATACTCCTAGAGTTAGTTGGTTTGCAATATTGTGTAGAGGGGATGTCATCTTTCAATTATCTATAGGAATGAGAAAGGTGATGATATTTATGTGCTAAATTATTTTGAAACACAATATTGCTATATATATAGTTTAAACCTTATTGGGAAAATTACAGATGTGCATGCAAGGTAAAATATCAACCCTGATATATTCCCTAATTATACATTCAAGGATTTTAAACAGATTTTATCTTAGATTTACTGTTAACATGTTGACAAAACAATAACATGACAAAACAATTCAATAACTTTAAACAAATAGGAACATTTTCATTTGATATTTAGAAGGTGCCTCAAAACCTATGATATAGGTATGTGAAAATTATAGCAGAAAATGCATAGGGAATGAATTGTGGAGTGGCAGATTGGGTGAAATGTAATACTTTGAGGTGGTTTGGGCATGTGGAAAGGATTAAACAGGGGGAGTTTACAAGGAGAGTTTATGATGGTGTAATCAAAGGGGTTGGTGTGAGAGGAAGACCACTTGTGGCATCGGTAAACAGATTGGAAGGTACTGGAAGAGAGGAATGGGAGGAGAATGTGTGGAATGGTGTATGTGAGGGAGGAAGGTAAGGACAGGAATAAGTGAAGACTTTTGCTGTGGCCATCCCCTTGATGGGAGCTTTTGAGGGAATGGGCATCAAAGATGGTATTATGACATGATTTTAATAACATAGCATTAATGAATGTCAGCATACTTTCTCAGTGCTAGAGGAGCATGTTGCATGTAAAGTGAAAGGGTATATTGAATTATCCTTTGAAATTTCTGTACTTACTTGAGTGTATTTTGGTGCAACAGCACCTGTGCCACTAAGTCTCATACGCTCAGGATCTCCAGGAGCAGTATCAGAGCCACGTAAGAGGAAGAGCCCCAGATTTAGTTGAGGTATGTCATTGTAAAGGTGTAGCAGAAGCATGACAAGAGTCAATCCCAACAACAAATAACCTGCAATACAATTAACTCTCAGAAATTGCTATATTATCTTTAATACATTACAGGAATTCTTCTCAAAGGTGGAGAATTACATTATCATGATATCTATATTCATAAGTCCTTGTTGTCATTAGTCCCTTTTTCTTCAATCATATAAAAGCAACGTTCTAATGATGACTGTTTTCAGTCTTACTACCTTGTTTATCTCCAAGATTCTTTAATATTTCATCATCCTTTCATCTCTTCAGTTTTCTATCACTGTACCTTCTTCCCCCCCCCCCTCACTTTTTATCTGTATTCCTCTTTTTCTCATTCTCACCCTTTCACTAACCTTCATTCTCTTTCATTCTACTCAATTACTCTTACACCTTCTGCATCACAACTCATCTTTCCATCTCACTGTCTCACTTCCCCATCCAGTTTTTATTGATTTGTCCTTTTCTCATTTTCTTTTCTTGATTCCCTCCATCCTTCTCTTTTCCTTCCAATTTACTGTTTCAAATGTCCTGACCCTGCATTTTAGCTTTTTTTTTTTATCTCTCTTGCTTACCCTCCTTTTATTATTTTCTTGTGTCTCATACTCACTTTTTCCATCTTCTCTCCTACTCTTCCTTCCTGTAAGGCCCTCAGTTTTGTCTCTTACAATCCTCCCATGCTTTCTCTCATAATCTAATCTTCACATTCTTCCTCTATCCATGTTTTCAACTACATCTCTAGATATTCTTTTACTGCCCTCTGCATATCTTTTTTCAGATGTTACTAGACTCTGTCTGCTCAAGGTTATATTGTGAAATAGCAGCAGGAACAGATGAAGAAAGGTTGTATTTGCTCACATTCATTCTCTAGCTGGCATGCGTGATGCACTGAAACCACCATTCCCTATACACAACCAGGGCCCCATAGAACTTTCTGTGGTTTCCCCTGATGGCTTCATATGCCCTGGTTCACTCCATTGACAGCATGTCACCATTTGTATGCCACATTGTTCCAATTCACTCTTTCCTGTACATACCTTTCACTCTTCTGCATGTCCAGGCCCCCAACCACTCAAGACATACATCACCTCATCCTTCCATCTCCCATTTGGTCTTCCCCTTCTCCTCTCCTCTGCTTCTGACACATACTGTATATCCTTTGTCAACCCTTCCTCACTCATTCTCTCCACAAGTCCAAACCATTTCAGCACACTCTTTTTTGCTCTCTCAACCTCACTCTACTTATTACCACACCTCTCTCCTACCCTTTTACTTCTTGATTACACCACCTCACACTACATATTCTCCTTAGACATTTCATTTCCAACACATCCACCCTCCTTCACTCATCATCATCTACAACCCCTACCTCACATCCATGTGACATCTTTTGGACTACTATACCTTCAAACGTACCCATTTTCACCCTTCCAGATAACGATCTTCCTGCTGTACATTCCTAAATTCTCCTAGAACCTTTGCCCCTACACCTATCATGACTCACTTCCATTTCCATGATTCCATTCGCTGCCATGTCCACTCTAAGGTATCTAAAACACTCCACTTCTAAATTTTCTTCCTTCAAACTCACACACCAACTTACCTGTTCCTTCCTCTGCCCTCTTGCTTTTATTCAAATTCACTTTCAATATCATCCTTTCACACAGTTTCTGAAACACAGACACTGATTTCTGCAGTTTCTCACTTTAATCTGCTACTAATACAATCTAATTAGCAAACAACAACTAACCCACTTCCCAGGCCCGATAACCTCCTATATATATGCCTATCTCTCCAAGACCCTTGCATTTACCTTTCTTACCAACTCATCCATAAACAAATTAAACTGCCGTGGTGACATCACAAACCCCTGCCACACACTAATATTCAGTAGCTGTACTCACTCTCCTCTTTTTCTAATTGTATATATTTTACAGAGAGAAAAATTTCAATGTTTCTAATAAGACCTTCCACAAGGCATCTCTATCAATCCTATCGTATGCTTTCTCAAGGTCCATAAATGCCATATACTAATCCTTCTGCTCTCTTAAGTATTTTTCATATATATTATTCAAAGCTTCAAAACAAGCACCTGACCCACACATCCTCTACCACTCCTGAAACCACATTGTTCCTTCCCAGTGTGATGTTCTATACATGCCTTTACACTCTCAATCATCACACTGCCATACAACTTAATGGCTACACTCAACAAACTTATACCTCTGTAATTTGAACACTTGCCTTTGTCCCCCTTACCTTTATGCAATGGTTTTCTACATGCATTCTGCCAGTGTCTAGGCATCTTTCCATGATTCACACATACAATGAAAAATTCTAACTAACCAATCAAAAACAAAGTTACCCCCTTTCTTGATGAATTCAACTGCATTATCATCCACCCCAGCCACATTGCTGCACATCATTGTTAACGAAATCACTTTCCCTGACTCTCTCATTCACATAACCACCTGACCCAACACATTCATCTGCCACATTATATTCAACAATTCTTCAAAATGCTCACTCCACCTCTTTCTCATCTCATCACTACCTGGTGCAATTTCCCCATTTGCTCCCTTAGCTGATATTCCCATTTGTTCTCTTGAATTTCTCAAACTATTAATCCCATTATAAAATATCCTATTCTTCCCTGAAGTTTGCTGATACTTCCATACCTCAACTCTCATTTGACCTTTTTCTTTTGACCCCTGCACTTTCTCTTAACCTCCTTCTCTTTTCTTTTGTACATCTCTCAGTCTTTTGGTCTCCTTCTCTGTCTACCATCCATTGATCTCTGTTTTCTCTTTCATTACCAACTTTACTTCATCATCCCACCACTCACTACCCTTTCTAACTTGACTACCTCCCACTATTTACATGCCACACACTTCTTTCACAGCGCTTCCTTAAGTACCTTCCATTTCTTACTCAATCCATAGATTCATTTACTTTCACCTTCTACCATTCTACATTTACTCTCTTCTGGTATTTCTTCACACACATCTCTTTTCCAAGCTCACTTACTTTCACCACCTTATCTCACTACACCTCCACAAGATAATGACTAGACATCCCACCAGCTGCCCCTCTCAGCACTTACACATCCAAAGGTTTCTTTTGCATGCCCATGGCTATCAATTATATGTAGTTCAATAATGCCATCTAGCCATTTTTCCTACTCACATATGTAACCTTGCCTGTTTTCTGCTTTTCAGACCAGGTATTCCCAATTACCATCACTTTTTCAGCACAACTCCACGAGCAGCTTACCATTTTAATTCGGTTTACTGAATACCCATTCCCCAAATATACTTTCAACTGCCACTTTACTCACTTTCACATTCAAATCACCACTTCTATCTGGTCTCTCGCATCAAAGCTGCTGACATACTCACTCAGCTGCTCCCAAAACACTTACTTCTCATGGCCAGGTGCATAAGTACCAAAAATCATCCATCTCTTATCCACTTTCATTCTTAATACACTTCCAAAACTGCTTCAGGAGTAGTGCTACTCCTTCCTTAGCTCTTGTCCTCTCACCAACCCCTGTCTTTTCCCCTGAGACATTTCCAAATTATTTTTTAAACTTTATCCTTGAGGTTTGTTTCACTTACAGCAAGAACAGCCATCCTCCTTTCCTTAAACATGATACCTATCTCTCCTTTCCTTTCATCTTATTACATTCAAACACATTCAGGCATCCCAGCCTGAGCCATCCAGGAGGATGAACACTACCCACTTGGCTCCTTTTGTTTCATCTCTTAGAAACTGAATACAAGAGGGGGGAGAGGGAGTTCCAGTCCCATACTCCTACCCCTGTTAGACACCCTCTACCCCTCTGCAATTCCCCTTCTTGTTTACTTTCACTACCTGTACCCAACCATTCTACTATTACCTTAGTCATCTACTGTTGCCTTTTGCTTCTACTCTCAGTTCCCAACTTATCTTACTTTCCCTCCCCATTTTCACCAACTACTTTTCTATTCTACCCATTGCTTACACTCCTCTACCATTTCTAATGTCTTCCTTTTCTCTCATCCCTCCTTATTTTCACTTCCCTATTCCATTTTCTCCTGCTCCCCACTTTCTTATCACATTTTCCTAACCTTGTACAGTACACCTGGTCTCTGCATAATGTTGGGGTTGCATTCCTAGGAAATACAACATAATTGAATCAATGGAAAGTGATTCATATTGTACCTTAAGATTAAGTGAATCACCAGAGAGTTAAGCATGTTGTACCTTAAGATTAAGTGAATCACTGGAGAGTGAATCATGTTGTACCTTAAGGTTAAGTGAATCAATGGAAAGTGAATCATATTGTACCTTAAGATTAAGTGAATCACCAGAGAGTGAAGCATGTTGTACCTCAAGATTAAGTGAATCACTAGAGAGTGAATCATGTTGTACCTTAAGGTTAAGTGAATCACCAGAGAGTGAAGCATGTTGTACCTTAAGATTAGGTGAATCACTGGAGAGTGAATCATGTTGTACCTTAAGATTAAGTGAATCACCAGAGAGTGAAGCATGTTTTACCTTAAGATTAGGTTAATCACTGAAGAGTGAATCATATTGTACCTTATGATTAAGTGAATCACTGGAAAGTGAATCATATTGTACCTTAAGATTAAGTCAGAAGGGGAGTGCATGATGCATTGGCAAATTTTTCAACCCAATTTGCATACAAAGGAAAAATTAATCTAATTGCCCCTGAAAATACTCTAGAAATACATTAATAATCTTATCACAAATACATTAATGATATTATTACAAATACATTAATAATCTTATTACAAATACATTAATAATCTTATTACAAATACATTAATAATCTTATTACAAATACATTAATAATCTTATTACAAATACATTAATAATCTTATTACAAATACATTAATAATCTTATTACAAATACATTAATAATCTATTACAAATACATTGATAATCTTATTACAAATACATTAATTTTCTTACTACAAATACATTAATAATCTTATTACAAATACATTGATAATCTTATTACAAATACATTAACAATTTTATTACAAATACATTAATAATCTTATTACAAATACATTAATAATCTTATTACAAATACATTAATAGTCTTATTACAAATACATTAATAATCTTATTACAAATACATTAATAATCTTATTACAAATACATTAATAATCTTATTACAAATACATTAATAATCTATTACAAATACATTGATAATCTTATTACAAATACATTAATAATCTATTACAAATACATTAATAATCTTATTACAAATACATTGATAATCTTATTACAAATACATTAATAATCTTATTACATATACATTAATGATCTTGCAGCCATGGTTGGTTGTAGGTTATATTGCAGCCATGGTTGGTTGTAGGTTATATTGCAGCCATGGTTGGTTGTAGGTTATATTGCAGCCATGGTAGGTTGTAGGTTATATTGCAGCCATGGTTGGTTGTAGGTTATATTGCAGCCATGGTTGGTTGTAGGTTATATTGCAGCCATGGTAGGTTGTAGGTTATATTGCAGCCATGGTTGGTTGTAGGTTATATTGCAGCCATGGTTGGTTGTAGGTTATATTGCAGCCATGGTAGGTTGTAGGTTATATTGCAGCCATGGTTGGTTGTAGGTTATATTGCAGCCATGGTTGGTTGTAGGTTATATTGCAGCCATGGTTGGTTGTAGGTTATATTGCAGCCATGGTTGGTTGTAGGTTATATTGCAGCCATGGTTGGTTGTAGGTTATATTGCAGCCATGGTTGGTTGTAGGTTATATTGCAGCCATGGTAGGTTGTAGGTTATATTGCAGCCATGGTTGGTTGTGGGTTATATTGCAGCCATGGTTGGTTGTAGGTTATATTGCAGCCATGGTAGGTTGTAGGTTATATTGCAGCCATGGTTGGTTGTAGGTTATATTGCAGCCATGGTTGGTTGTAGGTTATATTGCAGCCATGGTTGGTTGTAGGTTATATTGCAGCCATGGTTGGTTGTAGGTTATATTGCAGCCATGGTAGGTTGTAGGTTGTATTGCAGCCATGGTTGGTTGTAGGTTATATTGCAGCCATGGTTGGTTGTAGGTTATATTGCAGCCATGGTAGGTTGTAGGCTATATTGCAGCCATGGTTGGTTGTAGGTTATATTGCAGCCATGGTTGGTTGTAGGTTATATTGCAGCCATGGTAGGTTGTAGGTTATATTGCAGCCATGGTTGGTTGTAGGTTATATTGCAGCCATGGTTGGTTGTAGGTTATATTGCAGCCATGGTTGGTTGTAGGTTATATTGCAGCCATGGTTGGTTGTAGGTTATATTGCAGCCATGGTAGGTTGTAGGTTATATTGCAGCCATGGTTGGTTGTAGGTTATATTGCATCCATGGTTGGTTGTAGGTTATGGCCCATCATCAGTTCAGTATAGAGAGCACAGATCATGGTCTGTCATCAGTTCAGTATAGAGAGCACAGATCATGGTCCGTCATCAGTTCAGTATAGAAGGCACAGGCTATGGTCCGTCATCAGTTTAGTATATAGACCACAGATCATGATATGACATCAGTTCAGTGTAGAGAGTACAGGTCATGGTCCGTCTTCAGTAGAGACCACAGATCATGGTCCGTCATCAGTTCAGTACAGAGGGTCCAGATCATGGTACTTCATCAGTTTAGTATAGAGAGCACAGATCATGGTACGTCTTCAGTTCAGTATAGAGACAACAGATCATGGTCTGTCATCAGATTAGTATAGAGAGCACAGATCATGGTCCGTCATCAGTTTGGTACAGAGAGCACAGATCATGGTCCGTCATCAGTTCAGTATAGAGAGCACAGATTATGGTCCGTTAAAATTTCTGTATAGAGAACACTGATTATGGTCCGTCATCAGTTCAGTATAGGGAGAACAGATCATATTCCATCATTAAGTGCAGAGAGCACAGATCATGGTCCGTCATCAGCTCAGTCTAGAAAGCACAGATCATGGTCCTCCATCAGTTCAGTATAGAGAGCACAGATCATGGTCCATCATCAGTTCAGTATAGGGAGCACAGATCATGGCCCGTCATCAGTTCAATATAGAGAGCACAGGTTATGGTCCGTCATTCGTTCAGTATAGAGACTACAGATCATGGTCCGTCATCAGTTCAGTATAGAGACCACAGATCAGGGTCCGTTATTAGTTTAGTATAGAGCAGAGATCATGGTGCGTCATCAATTCCATATAGAGAGTGCAGATCATGGTCCATCATCATTTCAGTATAGAAAGCACAGATCATGATACGTCATCAATTCAGTATAGAGAGCACAGATTGTGGTCCGTCATCAGTTCAGTATAGAGAGCACAGGTTGTGGTCCGTCATTCGTTCAGTATAGAGACCACAGATCATGGTCCGTCATCAGTTCGGTATAGAGACCACAGATCATGGTCCGTCATCACTTCAGTATAGAGAGTCCAGATCATGGTCCGTCATCAGTTCAGTATAGAGAGCACAGATCATGGTCCGTCATCAGTTCAGTATAGAGACCACAGATTATGGTCCATCATCAATTCATTATAGAGAGCACAGGTTATGGTTCTTCATCAGTTCAGTATAAAGAGCACAGATCATGGTCCTTCATCAGTTCAGTATAGAGAGCACAGATCATGGTCCGTCATCACTTCAGTACAGAGAGTCCAGATCATGGTCCGTCATCAGTTTCGTATAGAGAGCACAGATCATGGTCCGAAATGTGTTCAGTATAGGGCACAGGTTATGGTCCGTCATCAGGTCAGTATAGAGAGCACAGATCATGGTCTTTCATCAGTTCAGTATAGAGAGCACAGATTAGGGTCGGTCTTCAGTAGAGAGCACAGATCATGGTCCGTTATCAGTTAAGTATAGAGGGCACAGATCATGGTCCATCATCAGTTCATTATAGAGAGAACAGGTTATGGTCCGTCATCAGTTTAGTATAGAGAACAATGATCATGGCCCGACATCTGTTCAGTATAGAGAGCACAGGTTATGGTCCGCCATCAGTTTAGTATAGGGAGCAATGAACATGGCCCGACATCTGTTCAGTATAGAGAGCACAGGTTATGGTCCGTCATCAGTTCAGTATAGAGACCACAGATTATGGTCCATCATCAGTTCATTATAGAGAGCTCAGGTTATGGTCCTTCATCAGTTCAATATAGAGATCACAGATCATGGTCCGTCATCAGTTCAGTATAGAGGCCACAGCTCATGGTCCGTTATCAGTTCAATATAGAGAGCATAGGATATGGTTCGTCATCAGTTTAGTATAGGGAGCACAGATCATTGTACGTCATCAGTTCAGTATAGAAAGCACCGATCATGGTCCGTCATCAGTTCAGTATAGAGCGCACAGATCATTGTCCGCCATTAGTTCAGTATAGAGAGTACAATTCATGGTCAGTCATCATTTCGTATAGAGAGCATAGGTTTTGGTCCGTCATCAGTACAGTATAGAGAGCACAGATCGTGGTCCGTCATCAGTTCAGTATAGAAAGCATAGGTTTTGGTCCGTTATAAGTTTAGTATAGATACCACATATAATGGTCCGTCATCAGATCAGTATAGAGACCACAGATCATGATCCGTCATCAGTTCAGTATAGAGAGCATAGGTTATAGTCCGTTTTCAGTTCGGTATCATGGTCCGTCATCATTTTAGCATAGCGAGCGCAGATCATGTCCCGTAATCAGTTCAGTATAGAGACAGATCATGGTCCGTCATCATTTCAGTATAGAGAGCATAGGTTATGGTCTATCATCAGTTCAGTATAGTGACAGATCATGGTACGTCATCAGTTCAGTATAGAGTACAGGTTATGGTCCGTCTTCAGTAGAGAGCACAGACTATGGTCCGTCATCAGTCAAATATAGAAGGCAAAGATCATGATCGTCATCAGTTCAGTATAGAGTGCACAGATCATGGTCCGTCATCAGCCAGTATAGAGAGAACAGGTTATGGTCCATCATCAGTGCAGTATAGAGAGCAGAGATCATGGTCTGTCATCAGGTCAGTATAGAAAGCAGAGATCATGGTCCGTCATCAGTTTAGTATAGGGAGCAGAGATCATAGTCCTTTATCAGTCCAGTATAAAGACCACATATGTTTCGTCATCAGTTAAGTATAAAGACCACAAATCATAGTACGTTTTCAGGTCAGTATAGTTGGCATAGATCATGGTCCGTCATCAGATCAGTTTAGAGACCACAGATCATGGTCCGTCATCAGTTGAGAATAGAGAGCAAAGATTATGGTCCATCATGAGTTCAGTATAGAGAGCACAGATCCTGGTTTGTCATCAGTATAGTAAAGAGAGCACAGATCATGGTCCATCATTATATCAGTATAGAGAGCACAGGTTATGGTCCTTCATCACTTCAGTGTAGAGAGCACAGAGCATGGTCAGTCATTATATCAGTATAGAGAGCATAGGGTATGGGCTGTCATCAGTTCAGTATAGAGAGCATAGGTTATGATCTGTCATCAGTTCAATATAGAGACCACAGATCATGGTATGTCATCAGTTCAGTATAGAGAGAATAGTTTATGGTCCATCTTCAGTAGAGAGCACAGATCATGGTCCGACATCAGTTCATTATAGACAGCACAGATCATGGTCTGTCATCATTCCAGTATAGAGAGAACAGGTTATGGCTCGTCATCAGTTCAGTATAAAGACAACAGGCTATGGTCCGTCTTCGGTAGAGAGCAGAGATCATGTTCCGTCATCAGTTCAGTATAGAGAGCAAAGATCATGGTCCGTCATCAGTTAGGTATATAGAGAGGAGATCGTGGTTCGTCATCTGTTCAGTATAGAGAGCACAGGTTACGGCTCGTCATCACTTTAGTATAGAGACCATAGGTCATGGTCCGTCATCATTTCAGTATATAGAGCACAGATCATGGTCCGTCATCAGTTCAGTATATAGAGCACAGATCATGGTCTGTCTTCAGTAGAGAGCACAGATTATGGTCCGTCATCAGTAAAGTATAGAGAGCAGAGATCATGGTCCGACATCAGTTCAGTATAGAAAGCACAGTTCATGGACCGTCATCAGTCCAGTATAGAGAGAACAGGTTATGGTCCGTCATCAGTTTAGTATAGAGAGCACAGATCATGGTCCGACATCAGTTCAGTATAAAGAGCACAGGTTATGGTCCGTCATCAGTTCAGTATAGAGAGCACAGATCATGGTCCTTCATCAGTTCAGTATAGAGACCACAGATCATGGTCCGTCATCAGTTCAGTATAGAGAGCATAGGTTATGGTCTGTCATCAGTTCAGATAGAGAGCACAGACTATGGTACCCTCATCAGTTCAGTATAGAGACCACAGATCATGGTCCGTCATCAGTTCAGCACAGAGAGCACATATGATCCGTCATCAGTTCAATATAGAGACCACGGATCATGGTCCGTCATCAGTTCAGTTTAGATAGCATAGGCTTTAGTCCGTCATCATTACAGTATATAAACCACAGATAATGGTCTATTATCAGTTCAGTCTATATAGAGAGCATAGGTTTTTGTCCGTCATCAGTTCAGTATAGAGACCACAGATCATGGTTCGTCATCAATTCAGTGTAGTGAGCTCAGATCATGGTCCGTCATCAGTTTAGTATAGAAACCATAGATCATGGTCCGTTAAGGAGTTCAGTTTAGAGAGCACAGGGTATGGTCATTAGTTCAGTATAGACAGCAAAAATCATGGTCCGTCATCAGTTCAATATAGAGAGCACAAGTTATGGTTCGTCAGTTCAGTATAAAGAGCACAGATCATGGGCCGTCATCAGTACCGTATAGAGAGTCCAGATCATGGTCCGTCATCAGTTTAGTATAGAGAGCACCGATCATGGTCCGTCATTAGCTAAATATAGGGAGCACAGGTTATGTCCGTCACCAGTTCAGTATAGAGAACACAGATCATGGTCCGTCATCAGTTCATTATAGAGAGCAGAGGTTATGGTTCTTCATTAGTTCAGCATAAAGAGCACAAATCATGGTCCGTCATATGGTTAGTATAGATAGCTCAGATCATGGTCCGTCATCAGTTCAGTATAGAGAGTCCAGATCATGGTACGTCATCAGTGTAGTATAGAGAGCACAGATCATGGTCCGACATCAGTTCAGCATAGGGCACAGGTTATGGTCCATCATCAATTCAGTATAGAGAGCACAGATCATGATCCGTCATCAGTTCAGTATAGCGAGCACACATTATGGTCCGTCTTTAGTAGAGATCACCGATCATGGTTCGTCATCAGTAGGGTATAGAGGGTACAGATCATGGTCCGTCATCAGTTCATAATAGAGAGCACAGATGATGGTCCGTCATCAGTTCAGTACAGGGAGAAGAGTGTATGGTCCATCATCAGTTTATTATACAGAGCACAGATCATGGTCCTTCAACAGTTCAGTATAGAGAGCCGAGGTTATGGTCCGTCATCAGTTCAGTATAGAGAGCACAGATCATGGGCCGTCACCAGTTCAGTATAGGGCACAAGTTATGGCCCGTCATCAGTTCAGTATAGAGAACACAGATCATGGTCCTTCAACAGATCAGTATAGAGCCGAGGTTATGGTTCGTCATCAGTTCAGTATAGCGAGCGAGCACAGATCATGGTTTATCATCAGTTCAGTATAGAGACCACAGATTATGGTCCGTCATCAGTAGGGTATAGAGAGCACAGATCATGGTTTATCATCAGTTCAGTATAGAGACCACAGATTATGGTCCGTCGTCAGTTCAGTATATGGAGCACAAGTTATAGTCCGTCATCAGTTCAATATAGAGATCATAGATCATGGTCCGTCATCAGTTCAGTATAGAGACCACAGATCATGGTCCGTTATCAGTTCAATATAGAGAGCATAGGTTATGGTCCCTCATCAGTTTATTGTAGAGAGTACAGATCATGGTACGTCATCACTTCAGTATAGAGACCACAGATCATGATTCGTCATCAGTACAGTATAGAGACCATCGATTATGGTCCGTCATCAGTTCAGTATAGAGAGCACATATCATGGTCCGTCATCAGTTTAGTATAGAGACCAGAGATCATGGTCCGTCATCAGTTCAGTATAGAGAGCACAGATCATGGTCCGTCATCAGTTTAGTATAGAGAGCAGAGATCATGGTCCGTCATCAGTTCAGCATAAAGAGCACAGATCATGGTCCGTCATCAGTTCAGATATAGAGAGCACAGGTTATGTTCCATCATTAGCTCACTATAGAGAGCACAGAGCCTGGTCCACCATCAGTTCATTATAAAGCACAAATCATGGTCCGTTATCAGTTTTGTATAGATACCACAGATCATGGTCCGTCTGAAGTTTAGTTTAGGGAGCACAGGTTATGGTCCGTCATCACTTCAGTATAGAGAACACATATAATGGTCTGTCATCAGTTCAGTATTGAGAGCAGAGATTATGGTCCGTCATCACTTCAGTATAGAGAGCACCGATCATGGTCCGTCATCAGTTCAGTATAAAGACCACGGATCATGGTCCGTCATCAGTTCAGTATAGAGAGCACAGATCATGGTACGTCATCAGTTCATTATAGAGAGCATAGGTTATGGTCCGTCATCAGTTCAGTACAGAGACCACATATTTTGGTCCGTCATCAGTTTAGTATAGAGACCACAATTCATGGTGTATCAGTTCTGTATAGAGAACACAGATTATGGTTCGTCATCAGTTCAGTATAGGGAGCGCAGATAATGGTCTGTCATCAGTTCAGTATAGAAATCACAGGTTATGATCTGTCATCAGTTCAGTGTAGAGAGCACAGATCATGGTCTCTCATCAGTTCAGTATAAAGACACCAGATCATCGTCCGTCATCAGTTCAGTGTAGAGAGCATAGATCATGGTCCGTTATTATATCTGTATAGGGAGTACAGGTTATGGTCCGTCATCAGTTCAGTATAGAGAGCATAGGTTATAGTCTGTCATCAGTTTAGTATAGAGACAACAGATCATGGTACGTCATCAGTTCAGTATAGAGAGCATAGGTTTGCTCCGTCTTCAGTAGAGAGCACAGATCATAGTCCCTCATCAGTTCAGTATAGAGAGCACAGATCATGGTCCGTCATCAGTCCAGTATAGAGAGAACAGGTTATGGCTCGTCATCAGTTCAGTATAGAGATCACAGGTTATGGTCCGTCTTCAGTAGAGAGGAGAGATCATGTTCCTTCATCAGTTCAGTATAGAGAGCAGAGATTATGGTCCGTCATCAGTTCAGTATAGAGAGCAGAGATCATGGTCCGTCATCAGTTCAGTATAGAGCACACAGATCATAGTCCATCATCAGTTCAGATATTGTGGGCACAGGTTATGTTCCGTCATTAGTTAACTATAGAGAGCACAGATCCTGGTCTGCCATCAGTTCATTATAGAGAGCACAAATCATGGTCCATCATCAGTTCAGTATAGAGAACATAAATCATGGTCCGTCGTCAGTTTTGTATAGATACCACAGATCATGGTCCGTCTGAAGTTCAGTTTAGAGAGCACAGGTTATGGTCCGTCATCAGTCCAGTGTAGAGACCACGGATCATGGTCCGTCATCAGTTCAGTGTAGAGACCACAGATCATGGTCTCTCACCAGTTCAGTATAAAGACCACAGATCATGGTCCGTCATCAGTTTAGTATAGAGAGCACAGATCATGGTATGTCATCAGTTCATTATAGAGAGCATAGGTTATGGTCCATCATCAGCTCAGTATAGAGACCACAGATTATGGTCCGTCATCAGTTTATTATAGAGACCACAATTCATGGTCTGTTATCAGTTCTGTACAGAGAGCACTGATCATGGTCCGTCATCGGTTCAGTATAAGGAGCGCAGATAATGGTCCGTCATCAGTTCAGTATATAGAGCACAGATCATGGTCCGTCATCAGTTCAGTATAAAGACCACAGGTTATTATCCGCCATTAGTTCATTATAGAGGTCACAGATCATGGTCAGTCATCATTTTAGTATAGCGAGCGCAGATCATCGCCCGTCATCAATTCAGTATAGGGAGCACAGGTTATGGTCCGTCATCAGTTCAGTGTAGAGAGCACAAATCATGGTCCGTTATCATATCTGTATAGAGAGTACAGGTTATGGTCTGTCATCAGTTCAGTATAGAGAACATAGGTTATGGTCTGTCATCAGTTTAGTATAGAGCCCACAGATCATGGTACTTCATCAGTTCAGTATAAAAAGCATAGGTTTTGGTCCGTCTTCAGTAGAGAGCACAGATCATGATCCGTCATCAGTTCAGTAGAGAGAGCACAGATCATGGTCCATCATCAGTCCAGTATAGAGAGAACAGGTTATGGCTTGTCATCAGTTCAGTATAGAGAGCAGAGATCATGGTCCGTTGTCAGTTGAGTAGAGATACCACAGATCATTGTCCGTCATCAGTTTAGTATAGAGAGCACAGATCATGGTCCGTCATCAGTTCAGTATATAGAGCACAGATCATGGTCCGTCATCAGTTCAGTATGGAGAGCACAGGTTATGGTCCGTAATCAGTTCAGTATAGAGGGCACACATCGTGGTCCGTCATCAGTTCAGTATAGAGACCATAGATCATGGTCCGTCATCAATTCAGTATATATGGCGCAGATCATGGTTCTTCATCAGTTCAGTATAGAGACCACAGATCATGGTCCGTCATCAGTTCAGTACAGAGAGCACATGTTATTGTTCATCAGTTCAGTATAAAGAGCACAAATCATTGTCTGTCATCAGTTCAGATATAGAGTACAGTTCATGGTCCGTCATCAGTTCAGTATATAGAGCACAGTTCATGGTCCGTCATCAGTTCAGTAGAGCACAGGTAATGTTCCGTCATCAGTTCAGTATAAAGCACAGATCATGATCCGTCATTATTTCAGTATAGAGAGCACAGGTCATGGTCCGTCATTATTTCAGTATAGAGAACACATGTTATGGTCCTTCATCTGCTCAGTATAGAGAGCATAGGTTATCGTCTGTCATTAGTTCAGTATAGAGACCACAGATTATGGGACGTCATCAGTTCAGTATAAAGAGCATAGGTTATGGTCCGTCTTCAGTAGAGAGCACAAATCTTGGTCTGTCATCAGTTCAGTACAGAGAGCACATAATATGGTCCGTCATCAGTTTAGTATAGAGAGAACAGGTTATGGCTCGTCATCAGTTCAGTATAGAGACCACAGGTTATGTTCCGTCTTCAGTAGAGAGCAGAGATCATGGTCCGTCATCAGTTTAGTATAGAAACCACAGATCATGGTCCGTCATCAGTTTAGTATAGAGAGCATAGGTTATGGTCCACCATCAGTCCAGTTTAGAGAACACAGATTATGATACGTCATCAGTTCGGTATAGAGACCACAGATCATGGACAGTCATCACTTAAGTATAGATAACACATATCATGGTTGCTCAATTCAATATGGAGACCACAGATCATCGTCCGTCATCAGTTCAGTATAAAGAACGTAGGATTTGGTCCGTCATCAGTACAGTATACAGACTACAGATCATGGTCCGTCATCAGTTCAGTATAGAGAGTATAGGTTTTTGTCCGTCATCAGTTCAATACAGATCATGGTTCGTTAGATCAGTATAGAGAGCAGAGATCATGGTCCGTCATCAGTTTAGTATAGAAACCACAGATCATGGTCCGTTAGGACTTCAGTTTAGAGAGCACAGGGTATGGTCATCAGTTCAGTATAGAGAGCACAGATCATGGTCCGTCGTCAGTTCAGTATAGAGACCACATATCATGGTCCGTCATTATTTCAGTATAGAGAACACGGGTTATGGTTCGTCATTAGTTCAGTATAGAGAGCATAGGTTATGGTTTGTCATTAGTTCAATATAGAGACCACAGATTATGGGACGTCATCAGTTCAGTATATAGAGCATAGGTTATGGTCCGTCTTCAGTAGAGAGCACAGATATTGGTCCGTCATCACTTCAGTATAGAGAGCAGAGATCATGGTCCGTCATCACTTCAGTGTAGAGAGCAGAGATCATGTTCCGTCATCAGTTCAGTATAGAGAACATAGGTTATGGTCCGTCATCAGTTCAGTGTAGAGAGCACAGATTATGGTAGGTCATCAATTCAGTATAGAGACCACAGATCATGGTCCGTCATCAGTTCAGTATAAAGAACACATATGAAGGTCCGTCATCAGTTCAGTATAGAGATCACAGGTTATGTTCCGTCTTCAGTAGAGCGCAGAGGTCATGGTCCGTCAACAGTTCAGTATAGAGAGCATAGGATTTGGTCTGTCATCAGTACAGTATAGAGACCACAGATCATGGTCGGTCATCAGTTCAGTACAGAGAGCATAGGTTATGGTCCGTCTTCAGTAGAGAGCACAGATCTTGGTCCGTCATCAGTTCAGTATAGAGAACACAGATCATGATCCGTCACCAGTCCAATATAGAGAGAATAGGTTATGGCTCGTCATCAGTTCAGTATAGAAACCACTGGTTATGGTCCGTCTTCAGTAGAGAGCAGAGATCATGGTCCGTTATCAGTTCAGTATAGAGAGCATAGGTTATGGTCCGTTATCAGTTCAGTATAGAGAACACAGATTATGGTACTTCATCAGTTCAGTATAGAAAACATATATCATGGGCAGTCATCAGTTCAGTATAGAGAGCACAGATCATGGTCCGTCATCAGTTTAGTATAGAAACCACAAATCATGGTCCGTTAAGAGTTCAGTTTGGAGAGCACAGGGTATGGTCATCAGTTCAGTATAGAGAGCACAGATCATGGTCTATCCTCAGTTCAGTATAAAGAGCACTGGTTATGGTTCATCAGTTCAATATAGAGACCATAGATCATGGTCCTTCATCAGTTCATTATAGAGAACATAGGATTTGGTCCATCATCAGTACAGTATAGAGACCATAGATCATGGTCCGTCATCAGTTCAGTATAGAAAGTATAGGTTTTTGTCCATCATCAGTTCAGTATAGAGACCACAGACCATGGTCCGTCATTATCTCAGTATGGAGACCACAGATCATGGTTTGTCATCAGTTCGGTATAGAGAGTACAGATCATGGTCCGTAATCAGCTAAATATAGAAACCACAGATCATGTAAAAACCCTCTGGTACATGCTGAAACATTCCTATGATACGTGATGAAATATTCCTATGGTACGTAGTGAAACATTCCTATGGTACGTAGTGAAACATTCCTATGGTACGTAATGAAATATTTCTGTGGTACATAATGAAACATTCCTATGGTACGTAGTGAAATATTTCTATGGTACGTAGTGAAAAATTCCAATGCTTCGTAGTGAAACATTCTTATGGTATTATTTTTATCATATTTATTTTGCTTTGTCGCTGTCTCCCGCGTCAGCGAAGTAACGCAAGGAAACAGACGAAAGAAATGGCCCAACCCACCCACATACACATGTATATACATACACGTCCACACACGCAAATATACATACCAATACATCTCAATGTACACATATATATACAAACACAGACATATACATATATACACGTACATAATTCATACTGTCTGCCTTTATCTATTCCCATCGCCACCTCGCCACACATGGAATAACAACCCCCTCCCCCCTCATGTGCGCGAGGTAGCGCTAGGAAAGACAACAAAGGCCCCATTCGTTCACACTCGGTCTCTAGCTGTCATGTAATAATACACCGAAACCACAGCTCCCTTCCATATCCAGGCCCCACACAACTTTCCATGGTTTACCCCAGCTTCACATGCCCTGGTTCAGTCCATTGACAGAACGTCGACCCCGGTATACCACATCGCTCCAATTCACTCTATTCCTTGCACGCCTTTCACCCTCGTGCATGTTCAGGCCCCGATCACTCAATATCTTTTTCACTCCATCTTTCCACCTCCAATTTGGTCTCCCACGTCTCCTCGTTCCCTCCACCTCTGACACATATATCCTCTTTGTCAATCTTTCCTCACTCATTCTCTCCATGTGACCAAACCATTTCAAAACACCTTCTTCTGCTCTCTCAACCATACTCTTTTTATTTCCACACATCTCTCTTACCCTTACATTATTTACTCGATCAAACCATCTCACACCACATATTGTCCTCAAACATCTCATTTCCAGCACATCCACCCTCCTCCGCACAACTCTATCCATAGCCCACGCCTCGCAACCATACAACATTGGAAGCACTATTCCTTCAAACACACCCATTTTTGCTCTCCGAGATAATGTTCTCGACTTCCAAACATTCTTCAAGGCTTCCAGAATTTTCGCCCCCTCCCCCACCCTATGATACACTTCCGCTTCCGTGGTTCCATCCGCTGCCAGATCCACTCCCAGATATCTAAAACACTTCACTTCCTCCAGTTTTTCTTCATTCAACGTTACCTCCCAATTGACTTGACCCTCAACCCTACTGTACCTAATAACCTTGCTCTTATTCACATGTACTCATAATTTTCTTCTTTCACACACTTTACCAAACTCAGTCACCAGCTTCTGCAGTTTCTCACATGAATCAGCCACAAGCGCTGTATCAACAGCGAACAACAACTGACTCACTTCCCAAGCTCTCTCATCCACAACAGACTGCATACTTGCCCCTCTTTCCAAAACTCTTGCATTCACCTCCCTAATAACCCCATCCATAAACAAATTAAACAACCATGGAGACATTACGCACCCCTGCCGCAAACCTACATTCACTGAGAACCAATCACTTTCCTCTCTTCCTACACGTACACATGCCTTACATCCTTGATAAAAACTTATCACTGCTTCTAACAACTTGCCTCCCACACCATATATTCTTAATACCTTCCACAGAGCATCTCTATCAACTCCATCATATGCCTTCTCCAGATCCATAAATGCTACATACAAATCCATTTGCTTTTCTAACTATTTCTCACATACATTCTTCAAAGCAAACACCTGATCCACACATCCTCTACCACTTCTGAAACCACACTGCTCTTTCCCAATCTGATGCTCTGTATATGCCTTTACCCTCTCAATACCCTCCTATATAATTTACCAGGAATAATCAACAAACGTATACCTTTGTAATTTGAGCGCTCACTCTTATCCCCTTTGCCTTTGTACTATGGCACTGCAAGCATTCCGCCAATCCTCAGGCACCTCACCACAAATCATACATACATTAAATAACCTTACCAACCAGTCAACAATACAGTCACCCCCTTTTTTTAATAAATTCCACTGCAATACCATTACCATCCAAACCTGCTGCCTTGCCGGCTTTCATATTCCGCAAAGCTTTTACTACCTCTTCTCTGTTTACCAAATCATTTTCCCTCGACCTCGACCAAAACACCCTATATCTGCCACTCTATCATCAAACACATTCAACAAACCTTCAAAATACTCACTCCATCTCCTTCGCACATCACCACTACTTGTTATCACCTCCCCATTAGCCCCTTTCACTGAAGTTCCCATTTGCTCCCTTGTCTTACGCACTTTATTTACCTCCTTCCAAAACATCTTTTTTTTTTTTTATTATACTTTGTCGCTGTCTCCCGCGTTTGCGAGGTAGCGCAAGGAAACAGACGAAAGAAATGGCCCAACCCCCCCCATACACATGTATATACATACGTCCACACACGCAAATATACACACCTACACAGCTTTCCATGGTTTACCCCAGACGCTTCACATGCCTTGATTCAATCCACTGACAGCACGTCAACCCCGGTATACCGCATCGCTCCAATTTACTCTATTCCTTGCCCTCCTTTCACCCTCCTGCATGTTCAGGCCCCGATCACACAAAATCTTTTTCACTCCATCTTTCCACCTCCAATTTGGTCTCCCTCTTCTCCTCGTTCCCTCCACCTCCGACACATATATCCTCTTGGTCAATCTTTCCTCACTCATTCTCTCCATGTGCCCAAACCACTTCAAAACACCCTCTTCTGCTCTCTCAACCACGCTCTTTTTATTTCCACACATCTCTCTTACCCTACGTTACTCACTCGATCAAACCACCTCACACCACACATTGTCCTCAAACATCTCATTTCCAGCACATCCATCCTCCTGCGCACAACTCTATCCATAGCCCACGCCTCGCAACCATACAACATTGCTGGAACCACTATTCCTTCAAACATACCCATTTTTGCTTTCCGAGATAATGTTCTCGACTTCCACACATTCTTCAAGGCCCCCAGAATTTTCGCCCCCTCCCCCACCCTATGATACACTTCCGCTTCCATGTTTCCATCCGCTGCCAGATCCACTCTCAGATATCTAAAACACTTCACTTCCTCCAGTTTTTCTCCATTCAAACTCACCTCCCAATTGACTTGATCCTCAACCCTACTGTACCTAATAACCTTGCTCTTATTCACATTTACTCTTAACTTTCTTCTTCCACACACTTTACCAAACTCAGTCACCAGCTTCTGCAGTTTCTCACATGAATCAGCCACCAGCGCTGTATCATCAGCGAACAACAACTGACTCACTTCCCAAGCTCTCTCATCCCCAACAGACTTCATACTTGCCCCTCTTTCCAAAACTCTTGCATTTACCTCCCTAACAACCCCATCCATAAACAAATTAAACAACCATGGAGACATCACACACCCCTGCCGCAAACCTACATTCACTGAGAACCAATCACTTTCCTCTCTTCCTACACGTACACATGCCTTACATCCTCGATAAAAACTTTTCACTGCTTCTAACAACTTTCCTCCCACACCATATATTCTTAATACCTTCCACAGAGCATCTCTATCAACTCTATCATATGCCTTCTCCAGATCCATAAATGCTACATACATTTCCATTTGCTTTTCTAAGTATTTCTCACATACATTCTTCAAAGCAAACACCTGATCCACACATCCTCTACCACTTTTGAAACCACACTGCTCTTCCCCAATCTGATGCTCTGTACATGCCTTCACCCTCTCAATCAATACCCTCCCATATAATTTACCAGGAATACTCAACAAACTTATACCTCTGTAATTTGAGCACTCACTCTTATCCCCTTTACCTTTGTACAGTTGCAAGCATTCCGCCAATCCTCAGGCACCTCACCATGAATCATACATACATTAAATAACCTTACCAACCAGTCAACAATACAGTCACCCCCTTTTTTAATAAATTCCACTGCAATACCATCCAAACCTGCTGCCTTGCCGGCTTTCATCTTCCGCAAAGCTTTCACTACCTCTTCTCTGTTTACCAAATCATTTTCCCTAACCCTCTCACTTTGCACACCACCTCGACCAAAACACCCTATATCTGCCACTCTATCATCAAACACATTCAACAAACCTTCAAAATACTCACTCCATCTCCTTCTCACATCACCACTACTTGTTATCACCTCCCCATTTGCGCCCTTCACTGAAGTTCCCATTTGCTCCCTTGTCTTACGCACTTTATTTACCTCCTTCCAGAACATCTTTTTATTCTCCCTAAAATTTAATGATACTCTCTCACCCCAACTCTCATTTGCCCTTTTTTTCGCCTCTTGCACCTTTCTCTTGACCTCCTGTCTCTTTCTTTTATACATCTCCCACTCAATTGCATTTTTCCCTGCAAAAATCGTCCAAATGCCTCTCTCTTCTCTTTCACTAATACTCTTACTTCTTCATCCCACCACTCACTACCCTTTCTAATCAACCCACCTCCCACTCTTCTCATGCCACAAGCATCTTTTGCGCAATCCATCACTGATTCCCTAAATACATCCCATTCCTTCCCCACTCCCCTTACTTACATCTTTTTATTCTCCCTAAAATTTAATGATACTCTCTCACCCCAACTCTCATTTGCCCTCTTTTTCACCTCTTGCACCTTTCTCTTGACCTCCTGCCTCTTTCTTTTATACATCTCCCAATCATTTGCATTTTTTCCCTGCAAAAATCGTCGAAATGCCTCTCTCTTCTCTTTCACTAATAATCTTAATTCTTCATCCCACCACTCACTACCCTTTCTAATCAACCCACCTCCCACGCTTCTCATGCCACAAGCATCTTTTGCGCAAGCCATCGCTGCTTCCCTAAATACATCCCATTCCTCCCCCACTCCCCTTACCTCCTTTGTTCTCACCTTTTTCCATTCTATACTGAGTCTCTCCTGGTACTTCCTCACACAAGTCTTCTTCCCAAGCTCACTTACTCTCACCACTCTCTTCACCCCAACATTCTCTCTTCTTTTCTGAAAACCCCTACAAATCTTCACCTTCGCCTCCACAAGATAATGATCAGACATCCCTCCAGTTGTACCTCTCAGCATATTTACATCCAAAAGTCTCTCTTTCGCGCGCCTATCAATTAACACGTAATCCAATAACGCTCTCTGGCCATCTCTCCTACTTACATAAGTATACTTATGTATATCTCGCTTTTTAAACCAGGTATTCCCAATCACCAGTCCTTTCTCAGCACACAAATCCACAAGCTCTTCACCATTTCCATTTACAACACTGAACACCCCATGTATACCAATTATTCCCTCAACTTCCACATTACTCACCTTTGCATTCAAATCACCCATCACTATAACCCGGTCTTGTGCATCAAAACCACTAACACACTCCTTCAGCTGCTCCCAAAATACTTGCCTCTCATGATCTTTCTTCTCATTCTTATGATATGTGTTGAAAAATTCCTATAGTACGCAGTGAAACATTTGCAGGGTACATAAAGAAACATTGCTATGGTAAGTAGTGAAGAATTCCTATGGTATGCAGTGAAACATTACTATGGTAAACAGTGAAACTCTCCTATGGTACGGAGTGAAACATTACTATGGCAAATACTGAAACATTTTTATGGTAGATAATGAAACATTTCTATGGAACGTAGTGAAACATTCCTATGGTAGATATTGACATTCCTATGGCACGCAGTGAAACATTCCTGTGGTAGATAGTGAAACATTTTTATCGTACGTAGTGAAATATTCCTATGGTACGCAGTAAAACATTATTATGGTAGATAGTGAAGCGTCTCTAATGTACGCACTGAAACATTCCTAAGGTACGTAGTGAAATGTTCCTATAGTACGTAGTGAACCATTGCTATGGCACGCAGTGAAACATTCCTATGGTAAATAGTGAAACATTCCTATGGTACGGAGTGAAATATTCCGATGGTACATAGTGAAACATTCATATGGTAAGTAGTGAAACAGTCCTATTGTAGGCGGTGAAACATTCCTGTGGCAGATACTAAAATATTCCTATGGTACGCAGTGAAACATTCCTATGGTACATATTGAAACATTCATTTGGTACGTAGGGAAACATTCCTAGTGTACGCAGTGAAACATTCCAATGGTACGTAGTGAAACATTCCTATGGTACGTAGTGGAAAATTCCTATGGTACGCAGTGAAACATTTGTATTGTACGTAGTGAAGAACTTCTATGGTAGACAGTGAACCATTCCTAATGTAAATAGTGAAACATTCCTATGGTGCACAGTTAAACATTCCTATGGCAATTAGCGAAACATTCCTATGATACGCAGTGAAACATTCCTATGGCAGATAGTGAAATATTCCTATGGTACCCAGTGAAACTTTCCTATTCTACATAGTGAAGCATTCCTATAGTAAGTAGTGAATCATTCCTATGGTATGTAGTGAGACATTCCTATGGTTCGAAGTGAAACATTCTTGTGGTACGTAGTGTGACATTCCTATGATACGTAGGGAAACATTCCAATGGTACATTGCGAAACATTCCTATGGTACGCAGTGAAACTTTCCTATTTTAGTAAATAGTGAAACATTCCTATAGTACTCAGTGAAACATTCCTATGGCAGATAGTGAAACATTCCTACTGTACGCAGTGAAACATTCCTATTGTAGATAGTGAAACATTCCTATGGTACGTAGTGAAATATTCCTATGGTAAGCGGTGAAACATTCCTATGGCAGATAGTGAAACATTCCTATGTCTCGTAGTAAAACATTTCTATGGAAGATAGTGAAACATTCCTATGGTACGTAGTGAAACATTGCAAGGGTACTTAGTGAAACATTCCAATGGTAAGTAGTGAAACATTCCTATGGTACACATTGAAACTTTCCTATGGTAAATAGTGAAATATACCTTTGGTACGTAGTGAAATATTCCTATGTTAAGCACTGAAACATTCCTATGGTAAATAGTGAAACATTCTTATGGTGCGCAGTGAAACATTCCTATGGTAGATAATGAAACATTCCTTTGGTACGTAGTGAAACATTCCTAGTGTACGCAGTGAAACATTCCAATTGTACGTAGTGAAACATTCCTATGGTACGTAGTGGAAAATTCCTATGGTACGCAGTGAAACATTTGTATTGTACGTAGTGAAGAATTCCTATGGTAGACAGTGAACCATTCTTAATGTAAATAGTGAAACATTCCTATGGTGCACAGTTAAACATTCCTATGGCAATTAGCGAAACATTCCTATGATACGCAGTGAAACATTCCTATGGCAGATAGTGAAATATTCCTATGGTACGCAGTGAAACTTTCCTATTCTACATAGTGAAGCATTCCTGTAGTAAGTAGTGAATCATTCCTATGGTATGTAGTGAAACATTTCTATGGTTCGAAGTGAAACATTCCTGTGGTACGTAGTGAGACATTCCAATGATACGTAGTGAAACATTCCAATGGTACATAGCGAAACATTCCTATGGCACGCAGTGAAACTTTCCTATGGTAAATAGTGAAACGTTCCTATAGTACTCAGTGACACATTCCTATTGAACGCAGTGAAACATTCCTATTGTAGACAGTGAAACATTCCCATGGTGCGTAGTGAAACATTCCTATGGTACGCGGTGAAACATTCCTATGGCAGATAAAGAAACGTTCCTATGGCACGCAGTGAAACATTCCTATGGTAGATAGTGAAAAATTCCTATGGTACATAGTGAAACATTCCTATGGTAAATAGTGAGGCGTTTCCATGGAACACAGTGAAACATTTCTGTGGTAGATAGTGAAACATTCCTATGGTACGTAGTGAAACATTCCTATAGCAAGCAGTGAAAAATTTCTATTGTTAATAGTGAAACTTTCCTGTTGTACGTAGTGAAACATTCCTATGGTACGCAGTGAAATATTCCTAAGGTAGACAGTGAAACATTCCCATGCTACGTAGTGAAACTTTCCTACGATTCCTAGTGAAACATTCCTATGGGACCCAGTGAAACTTTCTTATGATACGTAGTGAAATATTCATATGGTACGTGGTGAAGCATTCCTATGGTACGCAGTGAAGCATTCCTTTGCTACGCAGCGAAATATTCCTATGGCATATAGTGAAACATTCCTATGGTATGCAGTGAAGCATTCCTATGATGGATAATGAAACTTTCCTATGGCACGCAGTGAAGCATTCCCATGGCACGTAGTGAAGCATTTCTATGGTACGCAGTGAAACATTATCACGGCAGATAGTGAGACTTCTCTATGGTACGCAGTGAAACATTATTATGGCAGATTGTGAAACTTCTCTATGGTACGCAGTATAACATTTTTTTTTTAGATAATGAAACATTCCTATGGTACGTAGTGAAGAATTCCTATGGTACGCAGTGAAACATTCCTACGGTAAAAAGTGAAACATTCCTGTGGTATGTAGTGAAACATTCCTATGGTATATGGTGAAACATTCCTATGGTACGTAGTGAAACATTCCTATAGTACGCAGTGAAATATTCGTATGGTACGCAATGAAACCTTCCTATGGTACGTAATGAGACATCCCTATGGTACGCAGTGAAATATGCGTATGGTACGTAATGAAACATTCCTATGGTACGTAGTGGAACATTCCTATGGTACTCAGTGAAATATTCCTATGATATCTAGTGAAACATTATTATGGTACGTAGTGAAACATTCTTATGGTACGCAGTGAAACATTCCTACGGTAAACATTCCTACGGTAGATAGTGAAACTTTCCTATCGTAAGCAGTGAAACATTCCTATGGTACGCAGCGCAATACTACTGTGGTATGCAGTGAAACATTCCTATGGTGAATAGTGTAATATCTCCATGGTACGCAGTGAAACATTCCTGTGGTAGATAGTGAAACATTCCTATGGTATATAGTGAAACATTCCTATGGCACGTAGTGAAACATTCCTATGGTACATAGTGAAACATTGCAGACAGTGAAACATTTCTATGGCTCGTAGTGAAACACTCCAATGGTAAATAGTGAAACACTCCTATGGTACGAGTAAAAAAATTCCGTTTAGTGAAATTTTTTTGGGTTTTTATTTTTTATCATATTTATTTTGCTTTGTCGCTGTTCCCGCGTCAGCGAAGAAACGCAAGGAAACAGACGAAAGAAATGGCCCAACCCACCCACATACAATGTTTACATCCCACGTCCACACAGAAAATTTACTACCAATACTCTCAATGTACAATATATATACAAACACAGACATTACATATATACACTACATAATTCATACTGTCTGCCTTTATCTTCCCATCGCCACCTCGCCACACATGGAATACAAACCCCCTCCCCCCTCATGTGTGCGAGGTAGCGCTAGGAAAGACAACAAAGCCCCATTCGTTCACACTCGGTCTCTAGCTGTCCATTGTATTAAAAACAACACCGAAACCACAGCTCCCTTCCACTTCCGGGCCCCCACACAAACTTTCCATGGTTTACCCCAGCCTTCACATGCCCTGGTTCAGTCCATTGACAGAACGTCGACCCCGGTATACCACATCGCTCAATTCACTCTATTCCTTGCACGCCTTTCACCCTCGTGCATGTTCAGGCCCCGATCACTCAATATCTTTTTCACTCCATCTTTCCACCTCCAATTTGGTCTCCCACGTCTCCTCGTTCCCTCCACCTCTGACACATATATCCTCTTTGTCAATCTTTCCTCACTCATTCTCTCCATGTGACCAAACCATTTCAAAACACCTTCTTCTGCTCTCTCAACCATACTCTTTTTATTTCCACACATCTCTCTTACCCTTACATTACTTTACTCGATCAAACCATCTCACACCACATATTGTCCTCAAACATCTCATTTCCAGCACATCCACCCTCCTCCGCACAACTCTATCCATAGCCCACGCCTCGCAACCATACAACATTGGAAGCACTATTCCTTCAAACACACCCATTTTTGCTCTCCGAGATAATGTTCTCGACTTCCAAACATTCTTCAAGGCTTCCAGAATTTTCGCCCCCTCCCCCACCCTATGATACACTTCCGCTTCCGTGGTTCCATCCGCTGCCAGATCCACTCCCAGATATCTAAAACACTTTCACTTCCTCCAGTTTTTCTTCATTCAACGTTACCTCCCAATTGACTTGACCCTCAACCCTACTGTACCTAATAACCTTGCTCTTATTCACATGTACTCATAATTTTCTTCTTTCACACACTTTACCAAACTCAGTCACCAGCTTCTGCAGTTTCTCACATGAATCAGCCACAAGCGCTGTATCAACAGCGAACAACAACTGACTCACTTCCCAAGCTCTCTCATCCACAACAGACTGCATACTTGCCCCTCTTTCCAAAACTCTTGCATTCACCTCCCTAATAACCCCATCCATAAACAAATTAAACAACCATGGAGACATTACGCACCCCTGCCGCAAACCTACATTCACTGAGAACCAATCACTTTCCTCTCTTCCTACACGTACACATGCCTTACATCCTTGATAAAAAACTTATCACTGCTTCTAACAACTTGCCTCCCACACCATATATTCTTAATACCTTCCACAGAGCATCTCTATCAACTCCATCATATGCCTTCTCCAGATCCATAAATGCTACATACAAATCCATTTGCTTTTCTAACTATTTCTCACATACATTCTTCAAAGCAAACACCTGATCCACACATCCTCTACCACTTCTGAAACCACACTGCTCTTTCCCAATCTGATGCTCTGTATATGCCTTCACCCTCTCAATACCCTCCTATATAATTTACCAGGAATAATCAACAAACGTATACCTTTGTAATTTGAGCGCTCACTCTTATCCCCTTTGCCTTTGTACTATGGCACTGCAAGCATTCCGCCAATCCTCAGGCACCTCACCACAAATCATACATACATTAAATAACCTTACCAACCAGTCAACAATACAGTCACCCCCTTTTTTTAATAAATTCCACTGCAATACCATTACCATCCAAACCTGCTGCCTTGCCGGCTTTCATATTCCGCAAAGCTTTTACTACCTCTTCTCTGTTTACCAAATCATTTTCCCTCGACCTCGACCAAAACACCCTATATCTGCCACTCTATCATCAAACACATTCAACAAACCTTCAAAATACTCACTCCATCTCCTTCGCACATCACCACTACTTGTTATCACCTCCCCATTAGCCCCTTTCACTGAAGTTCCCATTTGCTCCCTTGTCTTACGCACTTTATTTACCTCCTTCCAAAACATCTTTTTTTTTTTTTTATTATACTTTGTCGCTGTCTCCCGCGTTTGCGAGGTAGCGCAAGGAAACAGACGAAAGAAATGGCCCAACCCCCCCCATACACATGTATATACATACGTCCACACACGCAAATATACACACCTACACAGCTTTCCATGGTTTACCCCAGACGCTTCACATGCCTTGATTCAATCCACTGACAGCACGTCAACCCCGGTATACCGCATCGCTCCAATTTACTCTATTCCTTGCCCTCCTTTCACCCTCCTGCATGTTCAGGCCCCGATCACACAAAATCTTTTTCACTCCATCTTTCCACCTCCAATTTGGTCTCCCTCTTCTCCTCGTTCCCTCCACCTCCGACACATATATCCTCTTGGTCAATCTTTCCTCACTCATTCTCTCCATGTGCCCAAACCACTTCAAAACACCCTCTTCTGCTCTCTCAACCACGCTCTTTTTATTTCCACACATCTCTCTTACCCTACGTTACTCACTCGATCAAACCACCTCACACCACACATTGTCCTCAAACATCTCATTTCCAGCACATCCATCCTCCTGCGCACAACTCTATCCATAGCCCACGCCTCGCAACCATACAACATTGTTGGAACCACTATTCCTTCAAACATACCCATTTTTGCTTTCCGAGATAATGTTCTCGACTTCCACACATTCTTCAAGGCCCCCAGAATTTTCGCCCCCTCCCCCACCCTATGATCCACTTCCGCTTCCATGTTTCCATCCGCTGCCAGATCCACTCTCAGATATCTAAAACACTTCACTTCCTCCAGTTTTTCTCCATTCAAACTCACCTCCCAATTGACTTGATCCTCAACCCTACTGTACCTAATAACCTTGCTCTTATTCACATTTACTCTTAACTTTCTTCTTCCACACACTTTACCAAACTCAGTCACCAGCTTCTGCAGTTTCTCACATGAATCAGCCACCAGCGCTGTATCATCAGCGAACAACAACTGACTCACTTCCCAAGCTCTCTCATCCCCAACAGACTTCATACTTGCCCCTCTTTCCAAAACTCTTGCATTTACCTCCCTAACAACCCCATCCATAAACAAATTAAAACAACCATGGAGACATCACACACCCCTGCCGCAAACCTACATTCACTGAGAACCAATCACTTTCCTCTCTTCCTACACGTACACATGCCTTACATCCTCGATAAAAACTTTTCACTGCTTCTAACAACTTTCCTCCCACACCATATATTCTTAATACCTTCCACAGAGCATCTCTATCAACTCTATCATATGCCTTCTCCAGATCCATAAATGCTACATACAATTTCCATTTGCTTTTCTAAGTATTTCTCACATACATTCTTCAAAGCAAACACCTGATCCACACATCCTCTACCACTTTGAAACCACACTGCTCTTCCCCAATCTGATGCTCTGTACATGCCTTCACCCTCTCAATCAATACCCTCCCATATAATTTACCAGGAATACTCAACAAACTTATACCTCTGTAATTTGAGCACTCACTCTTATCCCCTTTGCCTTTGTACAATGGCACTATGCACGCATTCCGCCAATCCTCAGGCACCTCACCATGAGTCATACATACATTAAATAACCTTACCAACCAGTCAACAATACAGTCACCCCCTTTTTTAATAAATTCCACTGCAATACCATCCAAACCTGCTGCCTTGCCGGCTTTCATCTTCCGCAAAGCTTTCACTACCTCTTCTCTGTTTACCAAATCATTTTCCCTAACCCTCTCACTTTGCACACCACCTCGACCAAAACACCCTATATCTGCCACTCTATCATCAAACACATTCAACAAACCTTCAAAATACTCACTCCATCTCCTTCTCACATCACCACTACTTGTTATCACCTCCCCATTTGCGCCCTTCACTGAAGTTCCCATTTGCTCCCTTGTCTTACGCACTTTATTTACCTCCTTCCAGAACATCTTTTTATTCTCCCTAAAATTTAATGATACTCTCTCACCCCAACTCTCATTTGCCCTTTTTTTTCGCCTCTTGCACCTTTCTCCTGACCTCCTGTCTCTTTCTTTTATACATCTCCCACTCAATTGCATTTTTCCCTGCAAAAATCGTCCAAATGCCTCTCTCTTCTCTTTCACTAATACTCTTACTTCTTCATCCCACCACTCACTACCCTTTCTAATCAACCCACCTCCCACTCTTCTCATGCCACAAGCATCTTTTGCGCAATCCATCACTGATTCCCTAAATACATCCCATTCCTTCCCCACTCCCCTTACTTACATCTTTTTATTCTCCCTAAAATTTAATGATACTCTCTCACCCCAACTCTCATTTGCCCTCTTTTTCACCTCTTGCACCTTTCTCTTGACCTCCTGCCTCTTTCTTTTATACATCTCCCAATCATTTGCATTTTTTCCCTGCAAAAATCGTCCAAATGCCTCTCTCTTCTCTTTCACTAATAATCTTACTTCTTCATCCCACCACTCACTACCCTTTCTAATCAACCCACCTCCCACGCTTCTCATGCCACAAGCATCTTTTGCGCAAGCCATCGCTGCTTCCCTAAATACATCCCATTCCTCCCCCACTCCCCTTACCTCCTTTGTTCTCACCTTTTTCCATTCTATACTCAGTCTCTCCTGGTACTTCCTCACACAAGTCTTCTTCCCAAGCTCACTTACTCTCACCACTCTCTTCACCCCAACATTCTCTCTTCTTTTCTGAAAACCCCTACAAATCTTCACCTTCGCCTCCACAAGATAATGATCAGACATCCCTCCAGTTGTACCTCTCAGCATATTTACATCCAAAAGTCTCTCTTTCGCGCGCCTATCAATTAACACGTAATCCAATAACGCTCTCTGGCCATCTCTCCTACTTACATAAGTATACTTATGTATATCTCGCTTTTTAAACCAGGTATTCCTAATCACCAGTCCTTTCTCAGCACACAAATCCACAAGCTCTTCACCATTTCCATTTACAACACTGAACACCCCATGTATACCAATTATTCCCTCAACTTCCACATTACTCACCTTTGCATTCAAATCACCCATCACTATAACCCGGTCTTGTGCATCAAAACCACTAACACACTCCTTCAGCTGCTCCCAAAACACTTGCCTCTCTTGATCTTTCTTCTCATTCTTATGGTATGTGTTGAAAAATTCCTATAGTACGCAGTGAAACATTTGCAGGGTACATAAAGAAACATTACTATGGTAAGTAGTGAAGAATTCCTATGGTATGCAGTGAAACATTACTATGGTAAACAGTGAAACTCTCCTATGGTACGGAGTGAAACATTACTATGGCAAATACTGAAACATTTTTATGGTAGATAATGAAACATTTCTATGGAATGTAGTGAAACATTCCTATGGTAGATATTGACATTCCTATGGCACGTAGTGAAACATTCCTGTGGTAGATAGTGAAACATTTTTATCGTACGTAGTGAAATATTCCTATGGTACGCAGTAAAACATTATTATGGTAGATAGTGAAGCGTCTCTAATGTACGCACTGAAACATTCCTAAGGTACGTAGTGAAATGTTCCTATAGTACGTAGTGAACCATTGCTATGGCACGCAGTGAAACATTCCTATGGTAAATAGTGAAACATTCCTATGGTACGGAGTGAAATATTCCGATGGTACATAGTGAAACATTCATATGGTAAGTAGTGAAACAGTCCTATTGTAGGCGGTGAAACATTCCTGTGGCAGATACTAAAATATTCCTATGGTACGCAGTGAAACATTCCTATGGTACATATTGAAACATTCATTTGGTACGTAGGGAAACATTCCTAGTGTACGCAGTGAAACATTCCAATGGTACGTAGTGAAACATTCCTATGGTACGTAGTGGAAAATTCCTATGGTACGCAGTGAAACATTTGTATTGTACGTAGTGAAGAACTTCTATGGTAGACAGTGAACCATTCCTAATGTAAATAGTGAAACATTCCTATGGTGCACAGTTAAACATTCCTATGGCAATTAGCGAAACATTCCTATGATACGCAGTGAAACATTCCTATGGCAGATAGTGAAATATTCCTATGGTACCCAGTGAAACTTTCCTATTCTACATAGTGAAGCATTCCTATAGTAAGTAGTGAATCATTCCTATGGTATGTAGTGAGACATTCCTATGGTTCGAAGTGAAACATTCTTGTGGTACGTAGTGTGACATTCCTATGATACGTAGGGAAACATTCCAATGGTACATTGCGAAACATTCCTATGGTACGCAGTGAAACTTTCCTATTTTAGTAAATAGTGAAACATTCCTATAGTACTCAGTGAAACATTCCTATGGCAGATAGTGAAACATTCCTACTGTACGCAGTGAAACATTCCTATTGTAGATAGTGAAACATTCCTATGGTACGTAGTGAAATATTCCTATGGTAAGCGGTGAAACATTCCTATGGCAGATAGTGAAACATTCCTATGTCTCGTAGTAAAACATTTCTATGGAAGATAGTGAAACATTCCTATGGTACGTAGTGAAACATTGCAAGGGTACTTAGTGAAACATTCCAATGGTAAGTAGTGAAACATTCCTATGGTACACATTGAAACTTTCCTATGGTAAATAGTGAAATATACCTTTGGTACGTAGTGAAATATTCCTATGTTAAGCACTGAAACATTCCTATGGTAAATAGTGAAACATTCTTATGGTGCGCAGTGAAACATTCCTATGGTAGATAATGAAACATTCCTTTGGTACGTAGTGAAACATTCCTAGTGTACGCAGTGAAACATTCCAATTGTACGTAGTGAAACATTCCTATGGTACGTAGTGGAAAATTCCTATGGTACGCAGTGAAACATTTGTATTGTACGTAGTGAAGAATTCCTATGGTAGACAGTGAACCATTCTTAATGTAAATAGTGAAACATTCCTATGGTGCACAGTTAAACATTCCTCTGGCAATTAGCGAAACATTCCTATGATACGCAGTGAAACATTCCTATGGCAGATAGTGAAGTATTCCTATGGTACGCAGTGAAACTTTCCCATTCTACATAGTGAAGCATTCCTGTAGTAAGTAGTGAATCATTCCTATGGTATGTAGTGAAACATTTCTATGGTTCAAAGTGAAACATTCCTGTGGTACGTAGTGAGACATTCCAATGATACGTAGTGAAACATTCCAATGGTACATAGCGAAACATTCCTATGGCACGCAGTGAAACTTTCCTATGGTAAATAGTGAAACGTTCCTATAGTACTCAGTGACACATTCCTATTGTACGCAGTGAAACATTCCTATTGTAGACAGTGAAACATTCCCATGGTGCGTAGTGAAACATTCCTATGGTACGCGGTGAAACATTCCTATGGCAGATAAAGAAACATTCCTATGGCACGCAGTGAAACATTCCTATGGTAGATAGTGAAAAATTCCTATGGTACATAGTGAAACATTCCTATGGTAAATAGTGAGGCGTTTCCATGGAACACAGTGAAACATTTCTGTGGTAGATAGTGAAACATTCCTATGGTACGTAGTGAAACATTCCTATAGCAAGCAGTGAAAAATTCCTATTGTTAATAGTGAAACTTTCCTGTTGTACGTAGTGAAACATTCCTATGGTACGCAGTGAAATATTCCTAAGGTAGACAGTGAAACATTCCCATGCTACGTAGTGAAACTTTCCTACGATTCCTAGTGAAACATTCCTATGGGACCCAGTGAAACTTTCTTATGATACGTAGTGAAATATTCATATGGTACGTGGTGAAGCATTCCTATGGTACGCAGTGAAGCATTCCTTTGCTACGCAGCGAAATATTCCTATGGCATATAGTGAAACATTCCTATGGTATGCAGTGAAGCATTCCTATGATGGATAATGAAACTTTCCTATGGCACGCAGTGAAGCATTCCCATGGCACGTAGTGAAGCATTTCTACGGTACGCAGTGAAACATTATCACGGCAGATAGTGAGACTTCTCTATGGTACGCAGTGAAACATTATTATGGCAGATTGTGAAACTTCTCTATGGTACGCAGTATAACATTTTTTTTTTAGATAATGAAACATTCCTATGGTACGTAGTGAAGAATTCCTATGGTACGCAGTGAAACATTCCTACGGTAAAAAGTGAAACATTCCTGTGGTATGTAGTGAAACATTCCTATGGTATATGGTGAAACATTCCTATGGTACGTAGTGAAACATTCCTATAGTACGCAGTGAAATATTCGTATGGTACGCAATGAAACCTTCCTATGGTACGTAATGAGACATCCCTATGGTACGCAGTGAAATATGCGTATGGTACGTAATGAAACATTCCTATGGTACGTAGTGGAACATTCCTATGGTACTCAGTGAAATATTCCTATGATATCTAGTGAAACATTATTATGGTACGTAGTGAAACATTCTTATGGTACGCAGTGAAACATTCCTACGGTAAACATTCCTACGGTAGATAGTGAAACTTTCCTATCGTAAGCAGTGAAACATTCCTATGGTACGCAGCGCAATACTACTGTGGTATGCAGTGAAACATTCCTATGGTGAATAGTGTAATATCTCCATGGTACGCAGTGAAACATTCCTGTGGTAGATAGTGAAACATTCCTATGGTATATAGTGAAACATTCCTATGGCACGTAGTGAAACATTCCTATGGTACATAGTGAAACATTGCAGACAGTGAAACATTTCTATGGCTCGTAGTGAAACACTCCAATGGTAAATAGTGAAACACTCCTATGGTACGCAGTGAAACATTCCTGTGGTAAATAGTGTAACATTCTTATGGTATGCAGCGAAACATTCGTATGTTAGATAGTGAAACATTCTTATGGTACGCAGTGAAACATTCCTATCGTACGTAGTGAAATATTCCTATGGTAAACAGTGAAACATTCTTATGGTACGTAGTGAAACATTCTATATAATAATTATCCGTCATTCAGTGTGTATCGCGTAAGAAGTAGTCTGGAACAGTGATGATTGTGTAACATTATATAATCAGAACAAATATATACGTGTGAGTTATGTAAATAAGCTGGTTGGTATATGGGTTGCCACAGCCGCTGATGGGAAGAATTGGACTGTCTGTAAAGTATCCAGTAAGGTTAGTTTTGTCTGAACTCTTGTATGATATATTTCCCACTAAATGATAAACCCGAAATATGTCATACAATGTTATAAACACCGCCAAACTGGGGATCAGCTAAATTGATAAGGCTGCCAAGTTGAAGGGTTAAGGGAGACGTGGCCCTCCCTGACTCATGATGACATGGCAGCTGCACAGAACGTGACACATGATATACAGAACGTGAAGTATCCTGTACAGAAAGCATTATGCTAATACGTTTGGTTCCAGTAATTCCACATATATGTTTGTACAAGAGCGTTGCACCAAGCAACGTAGTCAATAGCCCAGAGGGACCACTTGACGTCTTAATCTCCTGCTACAGGGTCAGATTCTGAACCAGAAACATCGTGAAAACCAGAAAAAAAAAAAAGAAAATGAATCAAACAACACCTCACATGTTGACCGGCGAAACAGTCATCATGTACTGATCTGTTGCGTCCAAAAATGAAGGAAAAGAATATCATCTCACCTGCTCAATCTCTATGTTGCCGCATTGTCCATATTACCTGCTCAATCCGTGTGTTGCCATATTACCTGCTTAATCCCTATGTTGCCATATTACCTGCTTAATCCCTATGTTGCCATATTACCTGCTTAATCCCTATGTTGCCATATTACCTGCTTAATCCCTATGTTGCCATATTACCTGCTTAATCCCTATGTTGCCATATTACCTGCTTAATCCCTATGTTGCCATATTACCTGCTTAATCCCTATGTTGCCATATTACCAGCTCAATCCTGTGTTGCTATATTACCTGCTCAGTCCCCGTGTTGCCATATCACCTGCTTAATCACTATGGTGCCACATTACATAGTCATTCACATGTCGCCATATTACCTGCTCAATCCCGTGTACGGTAATGTGTCCTATGGTCTATACGGTAATGTGTCCTATGGTCTATACGGTAATGTGTCCTATGGTATGTACGGTAATGTGTCCTATGGTGTGTACGGTAATGTGTCCTATGGTGTGTACGGTAATGTGTCCTATGGTGTGTACGGTAATGTGTCCTATGGTCTATACGGTAATGTGTCCTATGGTCTATACGGTAATGTGTCCTATGGTCTATACGGTAATGTGTCCTATGGTGGGTACGGTAATGTGTCCTATGGTATGTACGGTAATGTGTCCTATGGTGTGTACGGTAATGTGTCCTATGGTGTGTACGGTAATGTGTCCTATGGTCTATACGGTAATGTGTCCTATGGTATGTACGGTAATGTGTCCTATGGTGTGTACGGTAATGTGTCCTATGGTCTATACGGTAATGTGTCCTATGGTCTATACGGTAATGTGTCCTATGGTCTATACGGTAATGTGTCCTATGGTGGGTACGGTAATGTGTCCTATGGTCTATACGGTAATGTGTCCTATGGTGTGTACGGTAACGTGTCCTATGGTGTGTACGGTAATGTGTCCTATGGTGTGTACGGTAATGTGTCCTATGGTGTGTACGGCAATGTGTCCTATGGTGTGTACGGGTAATGTGTCATATGGTCTATACGGTAATGTGTCCTATGGTCTATACGGTAATGTGTCCTATGGTATGTACGGTAATGTGTCCTATGGTGTGTACAGGTAATGTGTCCTATGGTGTGTACGGTAATGTGTCCTATGGTGTGTACGGTAATGTGTCCTATGGTGTGTACGTAATGTGTTCTATGTGTGTACGGTAATGTGTCCTATGGTCTGTACGGTAATGTGTCCTATGGTGTGTATGGTAATGTGTCTATGGTGTGTACGGTAATGTGTCCTATGGTGTGTACGGTAATGTCTATGTTTGTACGGTATGTGTCCTATGGTGTGTACGGTAATGTGTCCTATGGTCTGTATGGTATATGTGTCCTATGGTGTGTATGGTAATGCATGTGTTCTATGTTCTGTACGGTAATGTGTCCTTTGGTGTGTACGGTAATGTGTCCTATGGTTGTTTAGGTAATGTGTTTATGGTGTTGTCCTATGGTGTGTAGGTAATGTGTTTATGGTATGTACGGCAATGTGTCTTATGCTGTGTACGGTAATGTGTCCTATGGTGTGTACGGTAATGTGTCCTATGGCGTGTATAGTAATGTGTCCAAATGTATGTAGGGTGATGTGTCCTATGGTGTGCACGGTAATGTGTCCTATGGTGTACACGGTAACATGTCCTTTGGCCTGTACGGTAATGTGTCCTATGGTGTGTACGGTATCATGTCCTGTGGTGTGTACGGTAATGTGTCCTATGATGTGTATGGTAATATGTATTATGGTGTGTACGGTAATGTGTCCTATGTTCTGTGCGGTAATATGTCCTATTGTATGTACGGTAATGAGTCCTACGGTCTGCACGGTAATATGTCCTATGGTGTGTATGTTAATATGGTCTATGGTGTCGTAATGTGTCCTATGGTCTATTGGGTAATGTGTCCTATAGTGTGTAAGATAATGTATCCTATGGTGTTTATGGTAATATGTCCTATGGTGTATATGGTGATGCTTCCTATGGTGTGTAGGGTAGTGTGTCCTATGGTGTGTACGGTAATGTTCTCTATGGTGTGTACGAAATATGTCTTATTTTCTGTACGGTAATATGTTCTATGATGTGTACGGTAATGTGTTCTATGTTCTGTATGGTAATGTGTCCTATGGTGTGTACGGTAATGCGTCCTATGGTGTTTATGGTAATGTCTCCTATGGTGCGTACGGTACTATGTCCTATGTTCTGTAGGGTAATGTGACCTCTGTTGTGTACGGTAATGTGTCCTATGGTATGTATGGTCATATGTTGTATGGTGTGTACGGTAATGTGTCCTATGTTTTGTATGGTCATGTGTCCTATGATGTGTACGGTAATGTGTCCTAATGTAAGTATGATAATGTGTCCTTGGTGTGTATGGTAATGTGTCCTTGGTGTGTATGGTAATGTGTCCTGTGATGTGTCCGGTAATTTGTTCTATGGTGCGTACGGTAATGTGTCTTATGTTGTGTATGGGGATGTGTCCTATGGTGTGTACGGTATTGTGTCCTATGGTGTATACGGTAATGTGTCCTATGATGTGTATGATAACGTGTCCTATGGTGTGTACGGTAATGTGTCCTATGGTGTGTACGTTAATATGTACTATGTTTTGTGCGGTAATGTGTTTGATGATGTATACGATAATGTGTCCTATGGTCTGTATGGTAATGTGTCTTATGGTGCGAATGGTAATGTGTCTATGGTGTGTACGGTAATGTGTCCTATGTTTTGTACGGTAATGTGTCCTATGGTGTGTACGGTAATGTGTCCTATGTTCTGTACGGCATAGTGGCCTATGATGTGTATGGTAATGTGTCCTATTGTGTGTCCGGCAATATGTCCTATGTTCTCTATGATAATGTGTCCTATAGTTTGTACGGTAATGTGTCCTATGGTGTGTACGGTAATGTGTCCTATGGTGTGTATGGTAATGTTTCCTTTTGTGTGTACGGTAATGTGTCCCATGTTCCGTAGGTAATGTGTCCTATGGTGTGTACTGTAATGTCTCCTATATTCTGTACGGTACTATGACCTATGGTGTGTATGGTAATGTGTCCTATGGTGTGTACGGTAATGTGTCCTAGGGTGTGTACGGTAATGTGTCCTGTGGTGTGTATGGTAATGTGTCCTATGCTGTGTACAGTAATGTGTCCTATGGTTTGTAAGGTAATGTGTCCTATGGTGTGTAAGGTAATGTGTCCTATGGTGTGTACGTTAATGTGTTTTACGTTCTGTTCGGTAATGTGACCTATTTTGTGTTCGGTAATGTGTCCTATGGTCTGTACGGTAATGTGTACTATGGTGTGTATGGTAATGTGTTCTATGGTGTGTACGGTAATGTGTCTTATGTTCTGTATGGTAATGGGTTCTATGGTATTTACGGTAATGTGTCCTATGGAGTGTACGATAATGTGTCCTATGGTATGTATGGTAATGTGTCCTATGGTGTGTGCCGTAATATGTCGTATGTTTTGTACGGTCATGTGTCCTATGGTGTGTACGGTAATGTGTCCTATGTTCTCTACGGTAATGTGACCTATGGTGTTGTTGTATGGTGTGTATGGTAATGTGTTTTATGGTGTGTACGGTAATGTGTCCTATGGTCTGCATGGTAATGTGTCCTATTTTGTGTACGGTAATGTTACCTAGGGCGTGGATGGTAATGTGTCCTATGGTGTGTAAGGTAATGTGTCCTATGATCTGTGCGGTAATGCGTTCTATTGTGTATGGTAATGTGTCTTATGGTCTACTGGGTTATGTGTCGTATGGTGTGTAAGGTAATTTGTCCTATGGTGTGTACGGTAATATGTCCTATGATGTATATGGTGATGTTTCCTATGGTGTATGCGGTAATGTGTCCTATGGTTGTGTACGGTAATGTGTCCTATGGTTGTGTACGGTAATGTGTTCTATGGTTGTGTACGGTAATGTGTCCTATGGTTGTGTACGGTAATGTGTCCTATGGTGTGTACGGTAATATGTCCTATGATGTATATGGTGATGTTTCCTATGGTGTATACGGTAATGTGTCCTATGGTTATGTACGGCAATATGTCCTATGGTTGTGTACGGTAATGTGTCCTATGTGCGGTAATGTGTCTTATTGTGTGTATGGTAAAGTTTTCTATGGTGTGTACGGTGATGTTTCTTATGTTTTGTACTGTAATGTGCCCTATCTTATGTACGGTAATGTGTCCTATGTTCTGTATGGTAACGTGTCCTATGATGTGTCCGGTGATGTGTCCTATGGTGTGTACGGTAATGTGTCCTATGGTGTATACGGTAACATGTCCTTTGGCCTGCACGGTATGTGTCCTATGATGTGTACGGTAATATGTCGTATGGTCTCTGCGGTAATGTGTCCTATGGTGCATGCGGTATTGTGCCCTATGTTCTGTTCGGTAATGTGTTCTATGTTGTCTACGGCAATGTGTCTTATGCTGTGTACGGTAATGTGTCCTATGGTGTGTATAGTAATGTGTCAATGGTGTATACGGTAATGTGTCCTCTGATGTGTATGGTAATGCGTTTTATAGTGTGTACGGTAATGTTTCCTATGGTGTGTATGGTAATGTGACCTATGGTGTGTACGGTAATGTGTCCCATGTTTTGTATGGTAATGTGTCCTATGGTGTGTAGTGTATGGTAATGTGTCCTATGTTATGTACGGTAATGTTACCTATGGTGTGTACGGTAATGTGTCCTATGTTGTGCACGGTAATGTGTCCTATGGTGTGTATGGGACATAGCATCAATGTGAAGAGGAACGTGTCCTTACCTGTGATACAAACTTTGTAGAGAGGCCTGAGGGGTTGGTCCTGGGCGTCTCCTGGGATGTAGTCTCCTAGGCCGATGGTTGTGAGGGAGATGAAGCAGTAGTACAGGGAGTCGAGGAAGTCCCAGCCTGGCTCCAGCTTGGCAAATATGAGTGACGGGAAGACCATAAACAGCACGAAGGAGATGATTCCAATGATGGTCAGGTGAAAGACTCGTATGTTGAATGGCTGCAACATAGTCCAAATATGATGCCAATCATTATCATAAAAGCTATAACATGAATTATTTATCAAGGATGAAATCGTGCGATAGAAAATCTATATCAATCAAATTATTCCTGTCAGCATCATACACCAGACATTTGTAATGACCAAGTATATTGACAGTTATTGTTGGGCAGATGTTCACCCGCTCAGCAGTTGTCTGCCACCATTAATGCTACACACACAATAGCCCGGCACAACTCGACCCTTCTGTCATCACCTGTAACGCCTCAGTCAGGTACCAACCATCAACGTGGACGGTCGCACTCTTCCTGGGACTGCCTATCCTCTGTTCCCTCAGCCAGCTGTACATTGTCAGCTTATCCTAAACAAGCAATGTTTGACGACGTCAATTCATACAATATCATACAATATCATACAACATCTCTCCACCTGATCAGTTTCATAAAGTTACCATCTCTTGGCATACATAAAGTTGGTCAGTCTGGTGGATAAATTCTCTTCGCTTCACCTACCAACAGTAAAGCTTAATTCATAGGAAAATTAGTTGAGATGCTCTCTGTGGATTTATCAATTATTTTCCTAAAACTGGAAGCCAAAAACGGCATATTATCCACCCCAAGAGTCAGACAAGCCACATGTACTGACATACGAGAATCCTGGCAGAGAGGGCAGGTTCTCAGGCCTTATGTGAAACACAGTAAAGGAGAAAAAGTCAACAGATAAAGACATAGATCAGACTGACACAAACTGGCAGCCCACTGTGTCTTGTAGGAGCCAGTGGGAAACATATGAGGATCAGGTTTGTGTGGGGGAAACATATGAGGATCAGGTTTGTGTGGGGGAAACATATGAGGATCAGGTTTGTGTGGGGGAAATATATGAGGATCAGGTTTGTGTGGGGGAAACATATGAGGATCAGGTTTGTGTGGGGGAACCATATGAGGATCAGGTTTGTGTGGGGGAAACATATGAGGATCAGGTTTGTGTGGGGGAAACATATGAGGATCAGGTTTGTGTGGGGGAAACATATGAGGATCAGGTTTGTGTGGGGGAAACATATGAGGATCAGGTTTGTGTGGGGGAAACATATGAGGATCAGGTTTGTGTGGGGGAAATATATGAGGATCAGGTTTGTGTGGGGGGAAACATATGAGGATCAGGTTTGTGTGGGGGAAACATATGAGGATCAGGTTTGTGTGGGGGAAACATATGAGGATCAGGTTTGTGTGGGGGAAACATATGAGGATCAGGTTTGTGTGGGGGAAACATATGAGGATCAGGTTTGTGTGGGGGAAACATATGAGGATCAGGTTTGTGTGGGGAAACATATGAGGATCAGGTTTGTGTGGGGGAAACATATGAGGATAAGGTTCGTGTGGGGGAAACATATGAGGATAAGGTTCGTGTGGGGGAAACATATGAGGATCAGGTTCGTGTGGGGGAAACATATGAGGATCAGGTTTGTGTGGGGGAAACATATGAGGATAAGGTTCGTGTGGGGGAAACATATGAGGATCAGGTTCGTGTGGGGGAAACATATGAGGATCAGGTTTGTGTGGGGGAAACATATGAGGATAAGGTTTGTGTGGGGGAAACATATGAGGATAAGGTTTGTGTGGGGGAAACATATGAGGATAAGGTTTGTGTGGGGGAAACATATGAGGATCAGGTTTGTGTGGGGGAAACATATGAGGATCAGGTTTGTGTGGTGGAAACATATGAGATCAGGTTTGTGTGGGGGAAAACATATGAGGTTAAGGTTTGTGTGGGGGAAACATATGAGGATCAGGTTCGTGTGGGGAAACATATGAGGATCAGGTTCGTGTGGGGGAAACATATGAGGATCAGGTTCGTGTGGGGGAAACATATGAGGATCAGGTTTGTGTGGGGGAAACATATGAGGATCAGGTTTGTGTGGGGGAAACATATGAGGATAAGGTTTGTGTGGGGGAAACATATGAGGATCAGGTTCGTGTGGGGGAAACATATGAGGATCAGGTTTGTGTGGGGGAAACATATGAGGATCAGGTTTGTGTGGGGGAAACATATGAGGATCAGGTTTGTGTGGGGGAAACATATGAGGATCAGGTTTGTGTGGGGGAAACATATGAGGATCAGGTTTGTGTGGGGGAACATATGAGGATCAGGTTTGTGTGGGGGAAACATATGAGGATCAGGTTTTGTGTGGGGGAAACATATGAGGATCAGGTTTTGTGGGGGAAACATATGAGGATCAGTTCATGTGGGGAAACATATGAGGATAGGTTTGTGTGGGGGAAACATATGAGGATCAGTTGTTGTGGGGGAAACATATGAGGATCAGGTTTGTGTGGGGGAAACATATGAGGATCAGGTTGTGTGGGGGAAACATATAGGATCAGGTTTGTGTGGGGAAACATATGAGGATCAGGTTTGTGTGGGGGAAACATATGAGGATCAGGTTTGTGTGGGGGAAACATATGAGGATCAGGTTGTGTGGGGGAAACATATGAGGATCAGGTTAGTGTGGGGAAACATATGAGGATCAGGTTTGTGTGGGGAAACATATGAGGATCAGGTTTGTTGGGGAAACATATGAGGATCAGGTGGTTGGGGAAACATATGAGGATCAGGTTTGTGTGGGGGAAACATATGAGGATCAGGTTTGTATGGGGAAACATATGAGGATCAGGTTTGTGTGGGGGAGACATATGAGGATCAAGTTCATGTGGGGGAAACATATAAGGATCAGGTTTGTGTGGGGGAAACATATGAGGATCAGGTTTTGTTGTGTGGGGAAACATATGAGGATCAGGTTGTTGTGGGTGAACATATGAGGATCAGTTTGTGTGGGGGAAACATATGAGGATCAGGTTCGTGTGGGGGGAAACATATGAGGATCAGGTTGTGTGGGGGAAACATATGAGGATCAGGTTTGTGTGGGGAAACATATGAGGATCAGGTTTGTGTGGGGGAAACATATGAGGATCAGGTTTGTGTGGGGGAAACACATGAGGATCAGGTTTGTGTGGGGAACAATATGAGGATCAGGTTTGTGTGGGGAAACATATGAGGATCAGGTTTGTGTGGGGGAAACATATGAGGATCAGGTTGTGTGGGGGAACATATGAGGATCAAGTTTGTGTGGGGAAACATATGAGGATAGGTTTGTGTGGGGGAAACATATGAGGATCAGGTTCGTGTGGGGGAAACATATGAGGATCAGGTTCTGTGGGGGAAACATATGAGGATCAGGTTGTGTGGGGGAAACATATGAGGATCAGGTTTGTGTGGGGGAAACATATGAGGATCAGGTTTGTGTGGGGGAAACATATGAGGATAAGGTTGTGTGTGGGGAAACATATCAGGATCATGTTTGTGTGGGGGAAACATATGAGGATCAGGTTCGTGTGGGGGAAACATATGAGGATCAGGTTGTGTGGGGGAAACATATGAGGATCAGGTTTGTGTGGGGGAAAACATATGAGGATCAGGTTGTGTGGGGGAAACATATGAGGATCAGGTTTCGTGTGGGGAAACATATGAGGATCAGTCAGTTGTGTGGGGAAACATATGAGGATCAGGTTGTGTGGGTAAAACATATGAGGATCAGGTTTGTGTGGGGAAACATATGAGGATAAGGTTTGTGTGGGGGAAACAATGGGATAGTTGTGTGGGAAACAATGAGTTCAGGTGTGGGGGGAAACATATGAGGATAGGTTTGTGTGGGGGAAACATATGAGGATCAGGTTTGTGTGGGGAAACATATGAGGATAAGGTTTGTGTGGGGAAAACATATGAGGATCAGGTTCGTGTGGCGGAGTACATATGAGGATCAGGTTTGTGTGGGGAAAACATATGAGGATCAGGTTTGTGGGGGAAACATATGAGGATCAGGTTCATGTGGGGGAAACATATGAGGATCAGGTTTTGTGTGGGGGAACATATGAAGATCTGGTTCATGTAGGGGAAACATATGACGATCAAGTTTGTGTAGGGGAAACATATGAGCATCAGGTTTGTGAGGGGGAAACATATGAGGATCAGTTTCGTCTGGGGGAAACATAAGAGGATCAGGTTCATGTGGGGGAAACATATGATGATCAGGTTTGTGTGGGGGAAACATATGAGGATCAGGTTTATGTGGGGGAAACATATGAGGATCAGGTTTGTGTGGGGGAAACATATGATGATCAGGTTCGTGTGGGGGAAACATATGATGATCAGGTTTGTGTGGGGGAAACATATGAGGATAAGGTTTGTGTGGGGGAAACATATGAGGATCAGGTTTACGTGTTGGAAACATATGAGGATCAGGTTCGTGTGGGGGAAACATATGATGATCAGGTTTGTGTGGGGGAAACATATGAGGATCAGGTTCATGTGGGGGAAATACATAATGATCAGGTTTACGTGTTGGAAACATATGAGGATCAGGTTTGTGTGGGGGAAACATATGAGGATCAGGTTTGTGGGGGGAAACATATGAGGATCAGGTTTGTGTGGGGGGATATATATGAGGATCAGGTTTGTGGGGGGAAAGATATGAAGAGCAGGTTCGTGTAGGGGAAACATATGAGGATCAGGTTTTTGAGGGTGGAAAGATATGAGGATCAGGTTCATGTGGGTTAAACATATGAGGATCAGGTTTGTGTGGGGTAAACATATGACGATCAGGTTCTTGTGGGGGAAACATATGAGGATCAGGTTTGTTTGGGGGAAACATATGAGGATCAGGTTTGTGTGTGGGAAACATATGAGGATCAGGTTTGTTTGGGGGAAACATATGAGGATCAGGTTTGTTTGGGGGAAAGATATGAGGATCAGGTTCATGTGTGGGAAACATATGAGGATCAGGTTCATGTGTGGGAAACATATAAGGATTAGGTTTGTGTTTGGGAAACATATGAGGAACAGGTTTGTCTGGGGGAAACATATGAGGATCAGGTTTGTGTTTGGGAAACATTTGAGAATCAGTTTTGTGTGGGGGAAACATATGAGGGTCAGTTTCGTGTGGGGAAACATATGAGGATCAGGTTTGTGTGGGGGAAACATATGAGGATCAGGTTCGTGTTGAGGAAACATATGAGGATCAGGTTTGTGTGGGGGAAACATATGAGGATCAGGAAAATATCAGGAAGGAATATGATGACCAGTACTCAGGAATATATCAGGATGGAAGATGATGACCAATGGTAAGGAAAATATCAGGATGGATGATGACCACTGCTCGGGAAAATATGAGAATGAAAGATGATGACCACAACTCAAGATAATATCAGTATGGCAGAAAATGAACGCTGCTCAGGTATATACGAGGTTGGAAGATGACCACTGCTCAGGAATATATCAACATGGAAGATGATGACCACTTTCCAGGAAAATATCATAATGGATTATGATGACCAAAGCTCAGGAAAATATCGGGATGGAAGATGTCCACGGCTCAGGAAAATATCAGGATGGAATATGATGACCTTTGCTCAGGAAAATGTCAGGGTGGATGATGACTACTGTTCAGGAAAATGTCTGGATGGAAGATCATGACCACTGCTCAGGATAACATAAGGGTGGAAAATGATCAGTGCTCAGGAAAATATCAGGATGGAAGATGATGATCACGACTCAATAAATATAAGGAGATATAATGACCAAACTTCAGGAAAATATCTGCACGGAAAATGATGACCTCCGCTCAGGAAAATATCAGGGAGGAAGATGATGACCACTACTCAGGAAAATATTAGGATTGAAGATGAGAACAAATGGCAAGGAAGATATCAGGATGGATGATGTCCACTGCCCGGGAAATATCAGAAAGGAAGATGATGACCACTGCTCAGGATAAATCAGTATGGCAGAAAATGACCACTGCTCAGGAATGTATTAGGTTGGATGATGACCACTGCTCAGGAATATATCAAAATGGAAGCTAATGACCTCTTCTCAAGAAAATATCACGATGGAAGATGATGACCACTGCTCGGGAAAATATCAGGACGGAAGATGACCACTCTCAGGAAAATATTACGATGGAAAATGATGACCACTGCTCAGGAAAATATCAGAATGAATAATGACCACTGCTCAGGAAAATATCAGGATAGAAGATAATGATCACTGATCAGGAAAATATCAGGATGAAAGATGATGACCACTGATCAGGAAAGTCTTATGATGGAAGATGATGACCACAGCTCAGGAAAATATCATTATGGAAGATTAAGACCACTGCTCAGAAAATATCAGGATGGAAGATGATGACCACTGCTCGGGAAAATATCAGGATGGAAGATGACCACTCTCGGGAAAATATTACGATGAAAAATGATGACCACTGCTCATGAAAATATCAGGATGAATAATAACCACTGCTCAGGAAAATATCAGGATAGAAGATAATGATCACTGATCAGGAAAATATCAGGATGAAAGATGATGACCACTGATCAGGAAAGTCTTATGATGGAAGATGATGACCACAGCTCAGGAAAATATCATTATGGAAGATTAAGACCACTGCTCAGAAAATATCAGGATGGAAGATGATGATCACTGCTTAGAAAAATATCTGGATGGATGATGACCTCAGCTCCGGAATATATCAGGATGGAAGATGATGACCACTTCTCAGGAAAATATCAGGATGGATGATGACTAATTTTCAGGAAAATATCAGGATGGATGATGACCACTGGTCAGGAAAATATCAGGATGGGAGATGATGATCACTGCTCAGGAAGATATCAGGATCTAAAGTGATGACCACTGCTCAGGAAAATTTCAGGATGGAAGATGATGAGTACTGCTCAGAAAAATATCAGGTTGAAAGATGATAACCACTGCTCATGAAAATATCAGGAAGAAAGATGACTACTGCTCAGGAAAATATTAAGATGGAAGATGATGATCATTGTTCAGGAAAATATCACGATGGAACGATGATGACCACTGCTCAGGAAGATATCACGATGGAAGATGATGGTCACTGCTCAAGAAAATATGATGGAAAATGACGACTACTGCTCAGGAAAAATCAGGATGATAGAACACCACTACTCAGGAAAATATCAAGATAGAAAATGATGACAACTGCTCAGGAAAATATTAGGGTTGATGATGATCACTACTCACGAAAATATCTGGATGGATGATGACCATTGCTCAAGAAAATATCAGGATGGAAGATGGTGATCACTGCTCAGGAAAATATCAGCACGGAAGATGATGACCACTGCTAAGGAAAATATCAGGATGGAAGATGATGACCAATGTTCAGGAAAATATCAGCAAGTAGATGATGATCACTGCTCAGGAAAATATCAGAATATAAGATGATGACCACAGCTCAGGAAAATATCAGGATGGATGACCACCACTGCTCATGAAAATATCAGGATGGAAGTTGATGATCACTGCTCACTAGAAATAACAGGATGGAAGATGAAGACCACTGCTCAGGAAAATATCAGGATGGAATATGATGACCAGTACTCAGGAACATATCAGGATGGAAGATGATGACCAATGGTACGGAAAATATCAGTATGGATGGTGACCTCTGCTCGGGAAAATATGAGAATGGAAGATGATGACCACTACTCAAGATAATATCAGTATGGCAGAAAGTGATCGCTGCTCAGGTATATACGAGGTTGGAAGATGACCACTGCTCAGGAATATATCAACATGGAAGATGATGACCACTTCACAGGAAAATATCATAATGGATTATGATGACCAATGCTCAGGAAAATATCGGGATGGAAGATGACCACGGCTCAGGAAAATATCAGGATGGAATATGATGACCTTTGCTCATGAAAATGTCAGGGTGGATGATGACTACTGTTCAGGAAAATGTCTGAATGGAAGATCATGACCACTGCTCAGGATAACATAAGGATGGAAAATGATCAGTGCTCAGGAAAATATCAGGATGGAAGGTGATGATCACGACTCAATAAATATAAGGAGATATAATGACCAAAGTTCAGGAAAATATCTGCACGGAAAATGACCTCCGCTCAGGAAAATATCAGGGAGGAAGATGATGACCACTACTCAGGAAAATATTAGGATTGAAGATGAGAACAAATGGCAAGGAAGATATCAGGATGGATGATGTCCACTGCCCGGGAAATATCAGAAAGGAAGATGATGACCACTGCTCAGGATAAATCAGTATGGCAGAAAATGACCACTGCTCAGGAATGTATTAGGTTGGATGATGACCACTGCTCAGGAATATATCAAAATGGAAGCTAATGACCTCTTCTCAAGAAAATATCACGATGGAAGATGATGACCACTGCACGGGAAAATATCAGGATGGAAGATGACCACTCTCAGGCAAATATCACGATGGAAAATGATGACCACTGCTCAGGAAAATATCAGGATGGATAATAACCACTGCTCAGGAAAATATCAGGATAGAAGATAATGATCACTGATCAGGAAAATATCAGGATGAAAGATGATGACCACTGATCAGGAAAGTCTCATGATGGAAGATGATGACCACAGCTCAGGAAAATATCATTATGGAAGATTAAGACCACTGCTCAGAAAATATCAGGATGGAAGATGATGACCACTGCTTAGAAAAATATCTGGATGGATGATGACCTCAGCTCCGGAATATATCAGGATGGAAGATGATAACCACTACTCAGGATAATATCAGGATGGATGATGACTAATTCTCAGGAAAATATCAGGATGGATGATGACCACTGGTCAGGAAAATATCAGGATGGAAGATGATGATCACTGCTCAGGAAGATATCAGGATCTAAAATGATGACCACTGCTCACCAAAATATCAGGATGGAAGATGATGAGCACTGCTCAGAAAAATATCAGGTTGGAAGATGATAACCACTGCTCATGAAAATATCAGGATGGAAGATGACTACTGCTCAGGAAAATATTAAGATGGAAGATGATCATTGCTCAGGAAAATATCAGGATGGACGATGATGACTACTGCTAAGGATGACATCACGATGGAAGATGATGACTGCTGCTCAGGAAAAATCAGGAAGATAGAACACCATTACTCAGGAAAATATCAAGATAGAAAATGATGACAACTGCTCAGGAAAATATTAGGGTTGATGATGATCACTACTCACGAAAATATCTGGATGGATGATGACCATTGCTCAAGAAAATATCAGGATGGAAGATGGTGATCATTGCTCAGGAAAATATCAGCACGGAAGATGATGACCTACCACTGCTAAGGAAAATATCAGGATGGAAGATGATGACCAATGTTCAGGAAAATATCAGCAAGGAGATGATGATCACTGCTCAGGAAAATATTAGAATGTAAGATGATGACAACTGCTCAGGAAAATATCAGGATGGATGACTACCACTGCGCATGAAAATATCAGGATGGAAGTTGATGATCATTGCTCACTAAAAATAACAGGATGGAAGATGAAGACCAATGATCAGGAAAATATCAGGATGGAATATGATGACCAGTACTCAGGAATATATCAGGATGGAACATGATGACCAATGGTAAGGAAAATGTCAGGATGGATAATGACCACTGCTCGGGAAAATATGAGAATGGAAGATGATGACCACTACTCAAGATGATATTAGTATGGCAGAAAATGAATGCTGCTCAGGTATATACGAGGTTGGAAGATGACCACTGCTCAGGAATATATCAATATGGAAGATGATGACTACTTCACAGGAAAATATCATAATGGATTATGATGACCAATGCTCAGGAAAATATCGGGATGGAAGATGACCACTGCTTAGGAAAATATCAAGATGTAATATGATGACCTCTGCTCAGGAAAATATCAGGGTGGATGATGACTACTGTTCAGGAAAATGTCTGGATGGAAGATCATGACCACTGCTCAGGATAACATAAGGATGGAAAGTGATAAGTGCTCAGGAAAATATCAGGATGGAAGATGATGATCACTGCTCAATGAATATAAGGAGATATGATGACCAAAGTTCAGGAAAATATGTGGATGGAAGATGATGACCACTGCTCAGGAAAATATCTGGACGGAAGTTGACGAGCAGCGCTCAGGAAAATATCAGGATGGAAGATGACCACTACTCAGTAATATATCAGGATGGAAGATGATGGCCAATGGTAAGGAAAATATCAGGATGGATGATGACCACTGCTCGGAAAAATATCACACTGAAAGATGATGACCACTGCATAGGAAAATATCAGTATGACAGAAAATGACCACTACTCAGGAATATATCTGGTTGAAAGATGACCACTGCTCAGGAAAATATCAGGATGGAAGATGACCACTCTCAGGAAAATATCACGAGGGAGAAATCATGACTACTGCTCAGGAAAATATCAGGATGGATAATGACCACTGCTCAGGAAAATATCAGGATAGAAGATAATGATCACTGATCAGGAAAATATCAGGATGAAAGATGATGACCACTGATCAGGAAAGTCTCATGATGGAAGATGATGACCACAGCTCAGGAAGATATCATTATGGAAGATTAAGACCACTGCTCAGAAAATATCAGGATGGAAGATGATGACCACTGCTTAGAAAAATATCTGGATGGATGATGACCTCAGCTCCGGAATATATCAGGATGGAAGATGGTGACCACTTCGCGGGAAAATATCAGGATGGATAATGACTAATTCTCAGGGAAATATCAAGATGGATGATGACCACCGGTCAGGAAAATATCAGGGTGGAAGATGATGATCACTGCTCAGGAAGATATCAGGGTCTAAAATGATGACCACTGCTCAGGAAAATTTCAGGGTGGAAGATGATGAGTACTTCTCAGAAAAATTTCAGGTTGGAAGATGATAACCACTGCTCGTGAAAATATCAGGAAGGAAGATGACTACTGCTCAGGAAAATATTAAGATGGAAGATGATGATTATTGCTCAGGAAAATATCAGGATGGACGATGATGACCACTGCTCAGGAAGATATCACGGTGGAAGATGATGATCACTGCTCAAGAAAATATGATGGAAGATGATGACTACTGCTCAGGAAAAATCAGGATGATAGAACACCACTACTCAGGATAATATCAGGATAGAAAATGATGACAACTGCTCAGGAAAATATTAGGGTTGATGATGATCACTACTCACGAAAATATCTGGATGGATGATGACCATTGCTCAAGAAAATATCAGAATGGAAGATGATGATCACTGCTCAGGAAAATATCAGCACGGAAGATGATGACCACTGCTAAGGAAAATATCAGGATGGAAGATGATGACTAATGTTCAGGAAGATATCAGCAAGGAGATTATGATCACTGCTCAGGAAAATATCAGAATGTAAGATGATGACCACTGCTCAGGAAAATATCAGGATGGATGACTACCACTGCGCATGAAAATATCAGGATGGAAGTTGATGATCACTGCTCACTAAAAATAACAGGATGGAAGATGAAGACCCCTGCTCAGGAAAATATCAGTATGGAATATGATGACCAGTACTCAGGAATATATCAGGATGGAACATGATAACCAATGGTAAGGAAAATATCTGAATGGAAGATGACCACTGTTCGGGAAAATATGAGAATGGAAGATGATGACCACTACTCAAGATAATATCGGTATGGCAGAAAATGAATGCTGCTCAGGTATATACGAGGTTGGAAGATGACCACTGCTCAGGAATATATCAACATGGATGATGATGACCACTTCCCAGGAAAATATCATAATGGATTATGATGACCAATGCTCAGGAAAATATCGGGATGGAAGATGACCACGGCTCAGGAAAATATCAGGATGGAATATGATGAGCTCTGCTCAGGAAAATGTCAGGGTGGATGACTACTGTTAAGGAAAATGTCTGAATGGAAGATCATGACCACTGCTCAGGATAACATAAGGATGGAAATTGATCAGTGCTCGGGAAAATATCAGGAAAGAAGATGATGATCACTGGTCAATAAATATAAGGAGATATGATGACCAAAGTTCAGGAAAATATCTGGATGGAAGATGATGACCACTGCTCAGGAAAATATCTGGATGGAAGTTGATGATCAATGCTCTGGAAAATAATAGAATTAATTACGACCACTGCTTAGGAAATTTATGAGGATGGAAGATGATGACCACTACTCAGGAAAATATCAGGATGGAAGATGACAACTACTCAGTAATATATCAGGATGGAAGATGATGACCAATGGTAAGGAAAATATCAGGATGGATGATGACCACTGCTCGGAAAAATATCACACTAGAAGATGATGACCACTGCATAGGAAAATATCAGTACGACGGAAAATGACCACTACTCAGGAATATACCAGGTTGGAAGATGACCACTGCTCAGGAATATATCAACATGGAAGATGATGACCATTTCCTAGTAAAATATCAAGATGGAATATGATGACCAATGGTCAGGAAAATATCAGGATCGAAGATGATGGTCATTGCTCAGTGATATATCAACATGGAAGATGAGGACCACTGCTCAGGAAAACATCATGATGGAAGATGATGACCACTGTTCAGGAAAAATTCAGGAAAGAGGATGACCGCTGTTCAGGGAAATAGCATGGAAAATGACCACTGCTCAGGAAAATATCAGAATGGAAGATGATGAGTACTGTTCAGAAAAATTTCAGGTTGGAAGATGATGACCACTGCTCATGAAAGTATCAGGAAGGAAGATGTCTACTGCTCAGGAAAATATTAAGATGGAAGATGATGATCGTTGCTTAGGAAAATATCAGGATGGACGATGATGACCACTGCTCAGGAAGATGTCAGGATGGATGATGACCACTGCACAGGAAAATATCAAGATTGAATATGATGACCACTGCTCAGGAAAATACTAGGATGGTAGACGACCAATGATCAAGAAATTTATCAGAATGGAAGATGACCAATGCTCAAGAAATTTATCAGAATGGAAGATGATGACCACTGCTCAGGAAAATCTTATGATGAAATATGATGACCGGTGCTAAGGAAACTATCAGGATGGGTGATGACCACTGTTCAGGAAAATGTCAGAATGGAAGATGACGACCACTGCTCAGGAAAATATAAGGATGAAAGACGATGACCGCTATTCAAGAAAATATTAGAATGGATGACGACCACTGCTCAAGAAAATATCAGGATATAAGATGATGACCACTGCTCAGGAAAATTTAAAGATTGAAGACAATGAACACTGCTCAGGAAAATATCAGGATGGAAGATGATGAACACTGCTCCGGAAAATATCAGGATGAAATATGATGACCATTGCTCATGAAAATATCGGGATGGAAGATGATGGCCACAGCTCAGGAATACAACATAGAAGATGATGACCACTGCTCAGGAAAATATCAAGATGGAAGATGATGACCACTATTCAGGAAAATTTCAAGATGGAAGATGATAACCACCGCTCAGGAAAATATGAACATGGAAGATGACTACTGCTCAGGAAAATGTCATGATGGAAGATGATGACATCTGCTCAGGATATTATTGGGATGGAAGATGATAACCACCGCTCAAAAAATATCAAGATGGAAGATGATGATCAATTCTCAGGAAAATAACAGCATGGAATATGATGACCTCTGCTCTGGAATTTATTTGGATGGAGGACGAACATTGCTCAGGAAAATATCATGACTGAAGATGATAATCACTGCTCTGGAATATATCAGCATGGACGATGATGACCACTGCTCAGGAAAATATCAGGATGGAAGATAATAATCAATGTTCAGGAAAATAACATCATGGAAGATGAAGACCACTGCTCAGGAAAAATCAGGACGGAAGATTATGACCACGGCCGAGGAAAATATCAGGATGGAATACGATGACCTCTGCTCAGGAAAATATTAGGATGGTTGATGATCACTGCTCAGGAAAATATCTGGATGGAAGATGATGACCACTGCTCAGGATAATGTCAGGATGGGAGATGATGACCACTGCTCAGGGAAATATCAGCATGGTAGATGACCGCTGCTCAGGAAAATATCAGCATGGAATATGATGACCATTGTTCAGGAAAATATCAGGATGGGAGATGATCGCTGGTCAAGAAAATATCAGAAGGAATGATAACCAGTTATCAGGAAAATAAAGAATGGAAGATGATGAGAACTGCTCAGGAAAATGTCAGGATGGATGATGACCACTGTTCAGGAAAATATCAGGATAGATAATGACCATTGCTCAGGAATACAACAACATAGAAGATGATGACCACTGCTCAGGAAAATATCAGGATGGAAAATGATGACCACTGCTCAGGAAAATCTCATGATGGAAGATGATGACCACAGCTCAGGAAAATATCAAAATGGAAGATTAAAACCAATGCTCAGAAAATAACAGGATGGAAGATGATGACTACTTATTAAAAGAAATATCTGGATGGATGATGACAACAGCTCCGGAATATATTATGATGAAAGATGATGACCACTTCTCAGGAGAATATCAGGATGGATGATGATCACTGTTCAGAAAAATATGAGGATGAATGATGACCACTGTTCAGAAAAATATCAGGATGGAAGATTATGATCACTGCTCTAGAAAATATCAGCATGGAAGATGGTGACCACTGTTCAGAAAAATATCAGGATGGAAAATGATGACCAGTGCTCAGGTAAATAACAGGATGGAAGATGATTACCACTGCTCAGGAAAATATCACGATCGAAGATGATATCACTTCAAGAAAATAGGATGGAAGATGATGACTCCTGCTCATGAAAATAGCAGGATGATTGATGACCACAGCTCTGGAAAATATCAAGATGGAAAATGATGACCAATGCTCAGTTAGATATTAGGGTGGATGATGACCACTGCTCATGAAAATATCAGGATGGATGACGATAACTACTGCTCAGGAAAATGCCAGGAAGGAGATAATGATCACTGCTCAGGAAAATATCAGAATGTAAGATAATGACCACTGCTCAGGAAAATATTGGAATGTAAGATAATGACCACTGCTCAAGAAAATATCAGGTTGGATGACTACGACTGCTCATGAAAATATCAGGATGAAAGATGATGATCACTGCTCAGGAAAATAAGAGGATGGAAGATGAAGACCACTGCTAAGGAAAATATCAGGATGGAATATAATGACCAGTACTCAAAAATATATCAGGATGGAAGATGATGACCAATGGTAAGGAAAATATCAGGATGGATGATGACCACTGCTCGGGAAAATATCAGAATGGAAGATGATGACCACAACTCAAGATGATATCAGTATGGCAGAAAATGAACACTGCTCAGGTATATATGAGGTTGGAAGATGACCATTGCTCAGGAATGTACCAACATAGAAGATGATGACCACTTCCCAGGAAAATATCATAATGGATTATGATGACCAATGCTCAGGAAAATATCGGGATAGAAGATGACCACTGCAAAGGAAAATATCAGGATGGAATATGATGACCACTGCTCAGGAAAATATCAGGATGGATGATGACTACTGTTCAGGAAAATGTCAGGATGGAAGATCATGACCACTACTCAGGATAACATTAGGATGTAAAATGATCAGTGCTCAGGAAAATATCTGGATGGAAGATGATGATCTCCGATCAGGAAAATATAAGGATAGATGATGACCACTGTTCAGAAAAATATCTGGATGGAAGATGATGACCACTGCTCAGGGAAATATCTGGATGGATGATGATGACCACTACTCAGTAATATATCAGGATGGAAGATGATGACCAATGGTAAGGAAAATATCAGAAAGGATGATGACCACTGCTCGGGAAAATATCAGAATGGAAGATGATGACCACTCCCTAGGGAAATACCATTATGGCAGAAAATGACAACTACTCAGGAATATATCAGGTTGGAAGATGACCGCTGCTCAGGAATATATCAACATGGAAGATGATGACCACTTCCCAGGAAAATATCAGGATGGAATATGATGACCAATGATCAGGAAAATATCAGGATGCAAGAAGACCACTGATCAGGAAAATATCAGGGTGGAAGATGATGACCACTACTCAGGAAAATATTAGGATGGAAGATGATGGCCAACGGTAAGGAAGATATAAAAATGGATGATGACCACTGCTCGTGAAAATATCAGAATGGAATATGATGACCACTGCTCAGGATAATATCATTATGGCAGAAAATGTCCACTGCTCAGTAAAATAATAGGTTGGAAGATGACCAATGCTCAAGAAATTTATCAGAATGGAAGATGATGACCACTGCTCAGGAAAATCTTATGGTGAAATATGATGACCAGTGCTAAGGAAACTATCAGGATGGGTGATGACCACTGTTCAGGAAAATATCAGAATGGAAGATGATGACCACTGCTCAGGAAAATATATGGATGAAAGACGATGACCACTATTCAAGAAGATATCAGGATGGATGACGACCATTTCTCAAGAAAATATCAGGATGTAAGAGAATGACCACTGTTCAGGAAAATTTAAAGATGGAAGACAAAGAACACTGCTGAGGAAAATATCAGGATGGAAGATGATGAACACTGCTCATGAAAATATCAGGATGAAAAATGATGACCACTGCTCATGAAAATATCAGGATGGAAGAAGATGACCACTGCTCAGGAAAATATCAGGATGGAAGATGATGACCACTGCTCAGGAAAATTTCAGGATGGAAGATGATGACCACTGCTAAAGAAAATATGAGCATGGAAGATGACAACTGCTCAGGAAAATATCTTGACAGAAGATGACGACCACTGCTGGGGATAATATTAGGATGGAAGATAACCACCGCTCAAAGAAATATCATGACGGAAGATGATGATCAATGTTCAGGAAAATAACAGCATGGAATATGATGACTTCTGCTCTGGAATTTATCAGGATGGAGGACGAACGCTGCATAGGAAGATATCATGATTGAAGATGACGATCACCGCTGCGGAGAATATCAGCATGGACGATAATGACCACTGCTCAGGAAAATATAAGTATGGAAGATGATCAATGTTCAGGAAAATAACAGGATGGAAGATGAAGACCACTGCTCAGGAAAAACCAGGACGGAAGATGATGCCCACTGCTGAGGAAAATATCAGGATGGAATACGATGACCTCTGCTCAGGAAAATATTAGGATGGTTGATGATCACTGCTCAGGAAAATATCAGGATGGAAGATGATGACAACCGCTCAGGAAAATATCAGGTTGGAAGATGAAGAACACTGCTCAGGAGAATATCAGCATGGTAGATGACCGCTGCTCAGGAAAATATCAGCATGGAAGATGATGACCATTGCACAGGAAAATATCAGGAGGGATGATAACCACTGCTCAGGTAAATATCAGAAAGGAAGATGATGACCACTGCTCAGGAATTCTCATGATGGAAGATGAAGACCAATGCTCAGAAAATATCAGAATGGAAGATGATGACCACTTATTAAAGAAATATATGGATAGATGATGACCACAGTTCCGGAATATATCATGATGAAAGATGATGACCACTTCTCAGGAAGATATCAGGATGGACGATTACCAATGTTCAGGAAAATATGAGGATGAATGATGAACACTGTTCAGAAAAATATCAGGATGGAAGATAATGATCACTGCTCAGGAAAATATCAGCATGGACGACGATGACCACTGCTCAGGAAAATATCAGGATGGAAAATGATGACCAATGCTCAGTTGAATATTAGGGTGGATGATGACCACGTCTCACGAAAATATCAGGTTGGATGGTGACCACTGCTCAAGAAAATATCAGCATGGAAGATGATGTCCACTTCTCAGGATAATATCAGCATGGAAGATGATGCCCATTGTTCAGGCAAATATCAGTATTGAAGATGATTACCATTGCTTAACAAAATATCAGAATGGAAGATGATGATCACTGCTCAGGAAAATATCAGCATGGAAGATGATAATCACAGTTTAGGAAAATACCAGGATGAAAGATGCCGGCCAATGCTCAGGAAAATATCAATGTGCACGGTGACCACTGCTCAGGAAAATATCAGAATGGATGATGACCGCTGCTCAAGAAAATATCAGGATGGAAGATGATCACTGCTCAGGAAAATATCAGGATGGAAAATGATGACCACTGCCCAGGAAAATATCAACAAGATGATGATCACTGCTCAGGAAAATTTCAGAGTGGAAGATGATGACCACTGCTCAGGAAAATATCAGGATGGATGGATACCACTGCTCATGAAAATATCGGGATGGAAGATCATGATCATTGCTCACGAAAATATCAGCTTTGAAGATGATGACCATTTCTCAGGAAAATATCAGGATGGAAGATGATGACCACAGATCAGGAAAATATCTAGATAGAAGATGATGACCAGTGCTTAGGAAAATATCAGAATGCATAACGACCAATGCTCATGAAATTTGTCTGGATGGAAGATGATGACCACTACTCAGTAAAATATCAGGGTGGAAGATGATGACCACTAATCAGGAAAATATTAGGATGGAAGATGGCCAACGGTAAGGAAGATATCAAAATGGATGATGACTACTGCTCGGGAAAATATCAGAATGGAAGATGATGACCACTGCTCAGGAAAATATTATGACAGAAAATGTCCACTGTTCAGTAAAATAATAGGTTGGATAATGACCACTGCTCCGGAATATATCAACATGGAAGCTAATGACCTCTTCTCAGAAAACTATCAGTATGGAAGATGATGACCACTGCTCAGGAAAATATCAGGATGGAAGATGACCACAGTTCAGGAAAATATCAGTATGGAAAATGACCACTTCTCAGGAAAACATCACGATGGAAGATGATGATCACTGCTCAGGAAAATATCAGGATGGAAGATGATGGTCACTGTTCAGGAATATATCAACATATAAGATGAGGATCACTGCTCAGGAAAATATCAGGATGGAAAATGATGACCACTGCTCAGGAAAATATCAGGATGGAAGATGATGACCACTGCTCAGGAAAATATCAGGATGGAAGACAACAACTGCTCAGGGAAATATCAGCATGGAAGATGACTACTACTTAGGAAAATATCAGGATGGAAGATGATGACCACTGCTCAGAAAAATATCAGGTTGGAAGATGATGACCACTGCTCAGGAAAATATCAGGATGGAAAATGATGATCCTTGCTCAGGAAAATAGCAGGATTGAAGATGAAGACCACTGTTCAGGAAAAATCAGGACTGAAGATGATGACCACTGCTGAGGAAAATATTAGGATGGAACATGATGACCTCTGCACAAGAAAATATCAGGATAGATGATGACCACTGCCCACGAAAATATCAGGATGGAAGATGATGACCACTGCTCAGGAAAATATCAGGATGGAAGATGATGAAAACTGCTCAGGAAAATATTAGGATAGAGGATGACGATCACTGTTCAGGAAAATGTCAGGATGGAAGATAATGACCACTGCTCAGGCAAATCTCATGATGGAATATGATGACAACAGCTCAGGAAAATATCAGGATGGAAGATTAAGACCATTGTTCAGAAAATTACAGGATAGAAGATGATGACCACTCTTAGAGAAATATCTGGATGGATGATGACCACAGCTCCGGAATATATCAGAATGGAAGTTGATGACCACTTCTCAGGAAAATATGAGTATGGATGATGTCCACTGCTCAGGAAAATATCAGGAAGAGTGATGACCACTGTTCAGGAAAATATCAGGATGGAAGATGATGATCACTGCTCAGGAAAACATCAGCATGGACGATGATGACTACTGCTCAGGAAAATATCAGGATTGAAGATGATGATTATTGCTCAGGAAAATAGCAGGATGGAAGATGAAGACCACTGTTCAGGAAAAATCAGGACTGAAGGTGATCACCACTGCTGAGGAAAATATTAGGATGGAACATGATGACCTTTGCACAGGAAAATATCAGGATAGATGATGACCACTGCTCAGGAAAATAGGAGGATGGAAGATGATGACCACTGCTCAGGAAAAAATCATTATTGAAGATGATGGAAACTGCTCAGGAAAATATTAGAATGAATGGTGACCACTGCTCAGGAAAATATCAGGATGGAAGATGATGAAAACTGCTCAGGAAAATATCAGGTTGGATGATGACCACTGCTCAGGAAAATATCAGGATGGATGATGACCACTGCTCAGGAAAATAGCAGGATAGATGATGACGATCACTGCTCACAAAAATATCAGCATGGACGATGATGACCACTGCTCAGGAAAATATCACGATGGAAGATGATAATCACTGCTCAGGAAAATAGGATGGAAGATGATGACTATTAGTCAGGAAGAAAATATCAGTATGATTGATGACCTCTGCTCAAAAAAATATCAGGATGAAAAACTATGACCAATGCTCAGGAAAATAGTAGGGTGGATGATGACCACTGCTCAGAAAAATATTAGGATGGATAATGACCACTGTTCAAGAAAATATCACGATGGAAGATGATGTCCACTGCTCAGGAAAATATCAGGATGGAAGATGACGACCACTGCTCAGGAAAATATCAGTACTGAAGATGATTACCACTGCTCGGCAAAATATAAACATGTAAGATGATGATCATTGCTCAGGAAAATATCAGCATGGATGAAGATTATGATCACTGATCAGGAAAATATCAGGATGGAAGATGATGACCACTGATCAGGAAAATATCACGATGGAAGATGATGACCACTGATCAGTAAAATATCACGATGGAAGATGATGACCAATGATCAGGAAAATATCAAGATGATTGATAACCACCGCTAAGGAAAATATCAAGATGGAAATTGATGACCACTGCTAAGGAAAATATCAGGATGAAAGATGATGATCAATGCTCAGGAAAATTTCAGTGCGGATGATGATGGTACTTAGAAAACTCTCAGGATGGGAGATGACCACTGCTCAGGAAAATATCAGCATAGAAGATGTTGGCCACTTCTCAGGAAATTACCAGGATCTCAGATGATGACCGATGCTCATTAAAATATCAGGATTGAAGACGGTGATTAATGTTCAGAAAAATATCAGAATGGCAGATGATGACCACTGCCTAGGAAAACATCAGGATGGATGACGACCACTGCTCAAGAAAATATCAGTATGGATGATGATGATCTCTGCTTAGGAAAACATTAGCATTATAGATGACGACCACCGCTCAGGGAAATATCAGCATGGAAAATGATGATCTCTGCTCAGGAAAATATCAGGAAGTAAGACGATAACCACTGTTCAAAAAATATCAGGATGGAAGATGATGGCAACTGCTCAGGAAAATATGAGGATGAAAGATGATGACCATTGTTCAGAAATATATCAGGATGGAAGATGATGAACATTGTTAAGGAAAATATCAGCATGGAAGATGACTACTTCTCTGGAAAATATCAGGATGGAAGATGATGACCACTGCTCAGGAAAACATCAAGGATGGAAGATAATTGTCACTGCTCAGGAATATATCAACATGGAAGATGAAGACCACTGCTCAGGAAAATATCAGGATGGAAGATGACCAATGCTCAGGAAAATATCTGGATGGAAGATGATGACCACTGCTCAAGAAAATATCAGGATGGAAGATGATGGCCACTGCTCAAGAAAATATCGGGATGGAAGATGATGACCACTGCTCAAGAAAATATCGGGATGGAAGATGATGACCACCGCGTTGGGAAATATCTGCATAGATGACCACTGCTCAGGAAAACATCAGGAAGAAAGATGACCATTGCTCTAGAAAATATCAAAATGGAAGATGATGACCACTGCTCAGGAAAATATTAGGATGGAAGATGATGACCACTGCTCTGGAAAATATCAGGATGGATGATGATCACTGCTCAGGAAAAAAACAGGAAGGAAGATTTTATGACCACTGCTCAGAAAAATATCAGCATGGAAGATTATGACCACTGTGCAGGAAAATATTAGGATGGAAGATGACCACTGCTCAAGAAATTGATCAAAATAGAATATAATGACCACTGCTCAGGAAAATAGGTTGGAAGATGATGACCGCTGCTAAGGAAACAATCAGGATGGGTGATGACCACTGCTCAGAAAATATCAGAATGGAAGATGATGACCTCTGCTCAGGAAAGCATAAGGATGAAAGACGATGACCACTGTTCAAGAAAATATCAGGATGGATAACGATCACTGCTCAAGAAAACAGGATGTAAGATGATGACCTCTACACAGGAAAATATCAGAATGGAAGACGATGAACACTGCTCAGGAAAATATCAGGATGGAAAATGATGAACACTGCTCAGGAAAACATCAGGATAAAAGATGATGACCACTGCTCAGGAAGATATCGGTCTAGAAGTTGATGAGCAATACTCAGGAAAACATCAGGATGGAAGATGATGACCACTGCTCAGGAAAATATCAGGATGGAAGATAATGATCACTGCTCAGGAAATAACAACATGGAATATGATGACCATTGCTCTGGCATATATTAGGATGGATGACGACCACTGCTCAGGAAAATATCACGATGGAAGATGATGACCACTGCTCAGGAAAATATCATGGTGGAAGATGATGACCACTGCTCAGGATGATATTAGGATGGAAGATGATGAGCAGTGCTCAGGAAAATAACAGGAGCGAAGAGGAAGACCACTGCTCAGGAAAATATCAGAATGGAAGATGATGACCACTGCTCAGGAAAATATCAGGTTAGAGTATGATGACCTCTGCTCAGGAAAATATCAGGATGGATAATGACCTCTGATCGGGAAAATATCAGGATGGAAAATGATGACCACTTCTCAGGATAATATTTGGATGGAAATTGATCACTGCTACGGAAAACATCAGGATGGAAGATGATGAACACTGGTCAGGAAGATATCAGGATGGAAGATGATGACCACTGATTAGGTAAACATCAGGATGGAATATGATGACCATTGCTTAGGAAAACACCAGATGGAAAATGATGACCATTGATCATGAAAATATCAAAATGAATTATGACCACAGCTCAGGAAATTTATCAGGATGGAAGATGATGATCACTGCTCAAGAAAATATCAGAATGGAAGTTCATGACCACTGCTCAGGGAAATATCAGGATTGAAGATAATGGCCACTGCTCAGGAATATAGTAATATGGACGATGATGACCACTGCTCAGGAAAATATCGGGATGTAAGATGATGACCACTGCTCAGGAAATATCATGATGGAAGATGATGACCACTGCTCAGGATAATATCAGGATGGAAGATGATGAACAGTGCTCAGGATAATATCAGGATGGAAGATGATGATGACTGCTCAGGCAAATAAGAGGATGGAATATAATGACCACTGCTCTGGAAAATATCAGGATGGATGACGACCACTGTTCAGGAATATATCATGATGGAAGATGATCACTGCTTTGGAAAATATTAGCATGGACAACGATGACCACTGCTCAGGAAAATATCAGGATGGAAGATGATGACCGCTGCTCAGGAAAATATTTGAATGGAATATGACGACATCTGCTCAGGAAAATATCAAGATGGATGATGACCACTGCTCAGGATAATATCAGGGTGGAATATGATGACTGCTCAGGAAAATATCATAATGGAAGATGATGATCACTGCTCAGGAAATATCATGATGAAATATGATGACCACACTTCAGGAAAATATCAGGTTGGAAGTTGATGATTACAGCTCGGGAAAATATCAGGATGGAAAATGATGACAATTGCTCAGGAAAATATCAGAAAGAATTATGATCACAGCTCAGGAAATTTATGAAGATGGAAGATTATGGCCACTACTCAGGAAAAAATCAGGATGGAAGATGATGACCACTGCTCAGAAAAATATCAGTATAGAAGATGATGACCACTGCTCAGAAAGATATCAGTATAGAAGATGATGACCACTGCTCAGGAAAGTATCAGGATGGAAGATGATAACCACAGCTTGGGAATATATCAGGATGGAAGATGATGACCACTGCCCAGGAAAATATCAGGATGGATGATGACCACTGCTCAGGAAAATATCATGATGGAAGATAGTGATCAGTGCTCAGGAAGATATCAACATGGACGATGATGACCAGGAATATATCGGAAAATATCAGGATGGAAGAAGATGATTACTGTTCAGGAAAGTAAGAGGATGGAAATGAAGATCACTGCTCAAGAAATATCAGGATGGAAGATGACCACTGCTCAGGATGATATCAGGAAGGAAAGTGATCATTGTTCAGGAAAATATCGGGATGGATGATGACCACTGATCAGGAAACTATCAGCATGGAAGATGACCACTGCTCAGGAAAACTATCAGCATGGAAGATGATGACCACTGCTCAGGATAATATAAGGATGGAAGCTGATGACCACTGCTCAGGAAAATATCAGCATGGCAGATGACCACTACTCAGGAAAGTATCAGGATGGAAGATGATGACCAGTGCTATGCAAATATTAGGTTGGAAGATGTTGACCACTGCTCAGGAAAATATCAGCATGGCAGATGACCACTGCTCAGGAAAATATCAGCATGGAAGATGACCACTGCTCAGGAAAAATATCAGGATGGAAGATGACCACTGCTCAGGATAATAGCTAGATGGAAGATGATTACCACTGTTCAGGAAAATATCAGGTTGGAAGATGAAGACCACTGCTCAGGAAAATATCAGGATGGAGGATGAACACTGTGCAGATAAATTTCAAGATGGAAGATGATGACCACTGTTCAGGAAAATATCAGGATGGAAGATGATGACAACTGCTCAGGATAATAGCTGGTTGGAAGATGATTACCACTGCTCAGAAAAATATCAGGATGGAAGATGGCGATTGCTCAGGAAAATATCAAGATGGAAGATGACCACAGATCAAGAAAATATCAGGATGGTAGATGTCCACTGCTCAGGAAAAATCAGAATGGAAGATGGCCAGTGCTTAGGAGAATATCAGGATTGAAGATGACCACTGCTTAGGAAATTATGATGATGGATAATGACCACTGCTCAAAACAATATCAGGATGGAAGATGATAACTGCTCAGGAAAATATCAGGATGGAAGATGACCAACGCTCAGGAAAGTATGAGGATGGAAGATGCCCACTGCTTAGAGAAATATCAGAATGCAAGATGACGATGCTCAAGAAAATATCGGGATGGAAGATGACCACTCTTCAGGAAAATATCAGGAAGGAAGATATCCATGGCTCAGGAAAATAAAAAAGGAAGATGAACACTCCTCAGAAATATATCAGGATGGAAGGTGACCACTGATTAGAAAAATGTTAGAATGGAAGATGATGACCACTGCTCAGGAAAATATCGCAGTGGAAAATGGCCACTCCTCAGGACAATATGGGGATGGAAGATGGCCACTGCTCAGGGAAATATCAAGATAGAAGATGACCACTGCTCCGGAAAAAACAGGGTTTAAAGTGATGATTGCTTAGGAAAATATCAGGATGGAATATGATGACTGCTTAGGAAATTATCGGAATGGAAGATGACTACTGCTTAGGAAAATGTTAGGATGGAAGATTACCACTGCTCAGGAAAATAGGATGGAAGATGACCACTGCTAAGAAAAATATCAAGATGGAAGATGACCACTGCTCAGGAAAATATCAGGATGGAAGATGACCACACTGCCCAGAAAAATATCAGGATGGAAGAATATGACCATTGCTCAGGAAAATATCAAGATGGAAGATGACCACTGCTCAGGAAAATATCAGGATGGAAGATGACCACACTGCCCAGAAAAATATCAGGATGGAAGAATATGACCATTGCTCAGGAAAATATCAAGATGGAAGATGATCACTGCTCAGGAAAATATCAGGATGCAAAACGACCTCTGCTCAGGAAGATATTAGGATAATGATGCAGAACTGATGTGTACATAGGATGATAATGCATAACATTCAGGTTCCTTTCCTCAAACATACAATCTATTTCTCTTCTCCTCATCTTGGTTACATCCACACACCTTTAGACATCCCAATCTGAGCCTTCAAGGAGGATGTATTTAGGGAAGCAGTGATGGCTTGCGCAAAGGATGCATGTGGCATGAGAAAGATATATATATATATATATATATATATATATATATATATATATATATATATATATATATATATATATATATATATATATATTATCTATTCTATTATACTTCGTCGCTGTCTCCCGCGTTAGCGAGGTAGCGCAAGGAAACAGACGAAAGAATGGCCCAACCCACCCACATACAAATGTATATACATACACGTCCACACACGCACATATACATACATATACATTTCAACGTATACATATATATACATACAAAGACATGTACATATATACACACGCATATAGTTCATACTTGCTGCCTTTATTCATTTCCGTCGCCACCCCACCACACACGAAATGACAACCCCTTCCCCCCACACGCACACGAGGTAGCGCTAGGAAAAGACAACAAAGGCCACATTCGTTCACACTCAGTCTCTAGCTATCATGAATAATGCACCAAAACCACAGCTCTTTTTCCACATACAGGCCCCATAAAATTTTCCATGGTTTACCCCAGATGCTTCACATGCCCTGGTTCAATCCATTGACAGCACGTCGACCCCAGTATACCACATCGTTCCAATTCACTCTATTCCTTGCAAGCCTTTCACCCTTCTGCATGTTCAGGTCCCGATCGCTCAAAATCTTTTTCAGTTCATCCTTCCACTTACAATTTAGTCTCCTACTTCTCGTTCCCTCCACCTCTGACTCATATATCCTCTTGGTCAATCTTTCCTTACTCTTTCTCTCCATGTGACCAAACCTTTTCAGTGCACGCTCTTCTGATCTCTCAACCACACTCTTTTTATTACCACACATCTCTCTTACCCTTTCATTACTTACTCGATCAAACCACCTCACATCACATATTGTCCTCAAACATCTCATTTCCAACACATCCACCCTCCTCCATACAAATCTATCTGGCAACCATATAACATTGTTGGAACTACTATTCCTTCAAGCATACCCATTTTTGCTTTCCGAGATAGTGTTCTCGCCTTCCACACATCTTTCAACGCTCCCAGAATTTTCGCCCCCTCCCCCACCCTGTGACTCACTTCCGCGGTTCCATCCGCTGCCAGATCCACTCCCAGATATCTAAAACACTTTACTTCCTCCAGTTTTTCTCCATTCAAACTTACCTCCCAACTGACTTGTCCGTCAACCCTATATTTACTCTCAGTCTTCTTCTTTCACTCACTTTACCAAACTCAGTCACCAGCTTCTGCAGTTTTTTACCCGAATCAGCCACCAGCGCTGTATCATCAGCGAACAACAACTGACTCACTTCGCAAGACCTCTCATCCACAAGAGACTGCATACTTGCTCCTCTTTCCAAAACTCTTGCATTCACCGCCCTAACAAACCCATCCATAAACAAATTAAACAACCATGGAGATATCACGCACCCCTACCGCAAACCTACATTCACTGAGAACCAATCACTTTCCTCTCTTCCTACACGTACACATGCCTTACATCCTCGATAGAAACTTTTCACTGCTTCTAACAACTTGCCTCCCACACCATATATTCTTAATACCTTCCACAGAGCATCTCTATCAACTCTATCATATGCCTTCTCCAGATCCATAGATGCTACATACAAATCCATTTGTTTTTCTAAGTATTTCTCACATACATTCTTCAAAGCAAACACCTGATCCACACGTTCTCTACCACTTCTAAACCACACTGCTCTTCCCCAATCTGATGCTCTGTACATGCCTTCACCCTCTCAATCAATATCCTCCCATATAATTTACCAGGAATACTCAAGAAACTTATACCTCTGTAATTTGAACACTCACCTTTATCCCCTTTGCCTTTATACAATGGCACTATGCATGCATTCCGCCAATCCTCAGGCACTTCACCATGAGCCATACATACCTTGAATATTCTCGCCAACCAGTTAACAACACAGTCACCCCCTTTTTTAATACATTCCACTGCAATACCATCCAAACCCACCGCCTTGCCAGCTTTCATCTTCCGCAAAGCTTTCACTACCTTTTTTTCAGTTTAACAAATCATTCTCCCTGACCCTCTCACTTCGCACACCACCTCGACTAAAACACCCTGTATCTGCCACTCTAGCATCTAACACATTTAACAAACCTTCAAAATACTCACTCCGTCTCCTTCTCACATCACCACTACCTGTTATTACCTCCCCATTAGCCCCCTTCACTGATGTTCCCATTTGTTCTCTTCTCTTACGCACTTTATTTACTTCCTTCCATAACATCTTTTTATTCTCCCTAAAATTAAATGATACTCTCTCACCTCAACTCTCATTTACCATCTTTTCCACCTCTTGCACCTTTCTCTTGACCTCCTGCCTCTTTCTTTTATACATCTCCCACTCATTTGCACTATTTCCCAGCAAAAATCGTCCAAATGCCTCTCTCTTCTCTTTCACTAATAATCTTACCCATCACCATCCCACCACTCACCACCCTTTCTAATCTGCCCACTTCCCATACTTGTCATGCCACAATCATCTTTTGTGTAAGTCATCACTGCTTCCCTAAATATATCCCATTCCTCCCCCACTCCCCTTACGCCCTTTGCTCTCACCTTTTTCCATTCTGCACTCAGTCTCTCCTGGTACTTTCTCGAACAAGTCTCCTTCCCAAGCTCACTTACTCTCACCACTCTCTTCACCCCAACACTCTCTCTTCTTTTCTGAAAACCTCTATGAATCTTCACCTTCGCCTCCACAAGATGATGAATCCTTCTAGTTGCACCTCTCAGCACATTAACATTCAAAAGTCTCTCTTTCACGCGCCTATCAATTAACACGTAATCCAATAACGCTCTCTGCCCATCTCTCTTACTTACATACATATCTTTCTTCTCATGCCCAGCTGCATAGGTCCGAGTAATCACCCATCTCTCTCCATCCACTTTCAGTTTTACCTATATCAATCTAGAGTTTATATATATCCCTGGGGATAGGGGAGAAAGAATACTTTCCACGCATTTCCCGAGTGTCGTAAAAGGCGACTAAAGGGGACGGGAGCGGGGGGCTAGAAACCCTCCCCTCACTGCATTTTAACTTTCTAAAATGAGAAACACAAGAAGTAGTCATGCAGGGAGTGCTCATCCTCCTCGTACGCTCATATTGGGGTGTCTGAATGTGTGTGGATGTAACCAAGATGAGAGAACAAGAGAGATTGGTAGTATGTTTGAGGAAAGGAACCTGGATGTTTTGGCTCTGAATTAAACGAAGCTCAAGGGTAAAGGTGAAGAGTAGATTGGGAATGTCTCGGGAGTAAAGTCAGGGGTTGGTGAGAGCACAAGAGCAAAGGAAGGAGTAGCACCGCCCCTGAAGCAGGTGTTGTGGGAGTATGTGATAGAGTGTGCGAAAGTAAACGCTAGATTAATATGGGTAAAACTGAAAGTGGATGGAGAGAGATGGGTGATTATTGGTGCATATGCACCGGGGCATGAGAAGAAAGATCATGAGAGGCAAGTGTTTTGGGAGCAGCTGAGTGAGAATGTTAGTAGTTTTGATGCACGAGACCGGGATATAGTGATGGGTGATTTGAATGCAAAGGTGAGTAATGTGGCAGTTGAGGGAATAATTGGTGTACATGGGTTGTTCAGTGTTGTAAATGAGAATGGTGAAGAGCTTGTAGACTTGTGTGCTGAAAAAGGACTGGTGATTGGGAATACCTTTTTTTTTTATAGACACATACATAAGTATATGTATGTAAGTAGGAGAGATGGCCAGAGAGCGTTATTGGATTACGTGTTAACTGATAGGCGCGCGAGAGAGAGACTTTTGGATGTTAATGTGCTGAGAGGTGCAACTGGAGGGATGTCTCATCATTATCTTTTGAAGATTTGTAGTTTTTCAGAAAAGAAGAGTGAATGTTGGGGTGAAGAGGGTGGTGAGAGTAAGTGAGCTTGGGAAGGAGGCTTGTGTGAGGAAGTACCAGGAGATATTGAGTGCAGAAAGGAAAAAGATGAGAGCAACTGCCGTAAGGGGAAAGGGGGAGGAATTGGATGTATTTAGGGAAGCAGTGATGGCTTGTGCAAAAGATACACGTGACATGAGGAAAGTGGGAGTTGGGCAGATTAGAAAGTGTAATGAGTGGTGGGATGAAGAAGTAAGATCGTCAGTGAAAGAGAAAAGAAAGGCATTTGGATGATTTTTGCAGGGAAACAATGCAAATGAATGGGAGATATATAAAAGAAAGAAGCAGGAGGTCAAGAGAAAGGTGCAAGAGGTGAAAAAGAAGGCAAATGAGAGTTGGGATGAGAGAGTATCGTTAAATTTTTGGGTGGATAAAAAGATGTTTTGGAAGGCAGTAAGTAAAGTTCGTAAGACAAGAGAACAAATGGGAACATCGGGAAAGGGGGCTAATGGGTAGGTGATAACTATTACTGGTGAACTGAGAAGGATATGGAGTGAGTATTTTGAAGGTTTGTAGAGTTTGTTTGATGGTAGAGTGGCAGATATATGGTGTTTTGGTTGAGGTGGTGTGCAAAGTGAGAGGGTCAGGAAGAGTGGTTTAGTAAACAGAGAAGACGTAGCGAAAGCTTTTCAAGATAAAAAGCCGACAAGGCGACGGGTTTGGATGGTATCACAATGGAATCTATTAAAAAGGGGGGTGACTGGCGGAATGCTTGCATAGTGCCACTGTACAAAGGCAAAGGGGATAAAGGCTAGTGTTCAAATTACAGAGGTATAAGTTCGTTGAGTATTCCTGGGAAAATGTACGGGAGGGTATTGATTGAGAGCATGAAGGCATGTTCAGAGCATCAGATTGGGGAAGAGCAGCGTGGTTTCAGAAATGGTAGAGGATGTGTGGATTAGGTGTTTGCTTTGAAGAATGTATGTGAAAATACTTGAAAAACAGATGGATTTGTATGTAGCATTTATGGATCTGGAGAAGGCATATGATAGAGTTGATAGAGATGCTCTGTGGAAGGTATTAAGAATATATGGTGAGGGAGGTAAGTTGCTAGAAGCAGTGAAAAGACTTTGTCAAGGATGTAAAGGTGTACGAGTAGGAAGAGAGGAAGGTGATTGGTTCTCAGTGGATGTCAGTTTGCGGCAATGGTGCATGATGTCCCCATTGTTTAATTTGTTTACGAATGAGGTGGTTAGGGAGGTAAATGCAAGAGTTTTGTAGAGAGGGACAAGTATGCAGTCTGTTGTGGATGAGAGGGCTTGGGAAGTGAGTCAGTTGTTGTTCGCTGACGATACAGTGCTGGTGGCTGATTCGGGTGAGAAACTGCAGAAGCTGGTGACTGAAGTGTGTAAAAGAAGAAAGTTGAGAGTAGGGTTAAGGGACAAGTCAATTGGGAAGCAAGTTTGAATGGAGAAAAACTGGAGGAAGTGAAGTGCTTTAGAAATCTGGGAGTGGATTTAGCAGCGAATGGAACCATGGAAGCGGAAGTGAGTCACAAGGAGGGGGGACGGGGGGGAGTGAAGGTTCTGGGAGCGTTGAAGAATGTGTGGAAAGCGAGAACTTTATCTCAGAGAGCAAATATGGGTACGTTTGAAGGAATAGTGGTTCTAACAGTGTTATATGGTTGCGAGGCATGGGCTATAGATAGGGTTGTGCGAAGGAGGATGGATGTGTTGGAAAAAAGGTCTCGGGACAATATGTGGTGTGAGGTGGTTTGATCGAGTAAGTAATGAAAGGGTAAGACAGATGTGTGGTAATAAAAAGAGTGTGGTTAAGAGAGCAGAAGAGGGTGCTTTGAAATGGTTTGGTCATATGGAGAGAATGAGTGAGCTAAGATTGACAAAGAGGATATATGTGTCAGAGGTGGAGGGAACGAGGAAAAGTGGGAGACCAAATTGGAGGTGGAAGGATGGAGTAAAAAAGATTTTGAGTGATCGGGGCCTGAACATACCGGAGGGTGAAAGGCGTGAAAGGAATAGAGTGAACTGGAACGTTGTGATATACAGGGGTCGACGTGCTGTCAATAGATTGAACCAGGGCACGTGAAGCGTCTGGGGTAATCCATGGAAAGTTGTGTGGGGCCTGGATTTTGAACGGGAGCTGTGGTTTCGGTTCATTACATATGACAGCTAGAGACTGAGTGTGAACGAATGTGGCCATTGTTGTCTCTTCTCAGCGCTACCTCGCGCACACGCGGAAGGAAGGGGGTGCCATATCAAGTGTGGCATTGTGGCGACGGTAATGGATGAAGGCAGCAAGTATAAATGTGTACATGTGTATATCCCTATATGTCTGTGTATGTATATGTATGTATACGTTGAAGTGTATAGTTATGTATATGTGCGTGTGTCGGCATTTGTGCATGTGGGTGGGTTGGGCCATTCTTTCGTCTGTTTCCCTGCGCTAACTCGCTAACGCTTATAAATATTACTTAGTACCGGTGAAAGAGGGTTACCCATTGCCATACCAAATTTTTGAGCATAATAATCTTCACTGAATTAAAATACACACACTTTTATACACAAGTTTATCAGTTCAATGACAACAGACTTTGAAACAGGTAAATGAATATCAACCAGGACATCAAATAAGTATTCTAAAAGGTCATCAACTGGAACTTTTGTGAAAAGTGAGGAAACATAAGCTAACTAGTTTGAAATCAAAATTTGCATTGATATTGTTTAGCTTGTTGACTAAATCTACATTGTTCATGATATCAGAATTTGATACCCTACCCACTAAAGGGCTTAATAGAGTTAGTCAACAAGCTAAACAATATCAATGTTAATTTTGATTTCAAACTAGTTAGCTGTGATGCTTCCTCACTTTTCATAGAAATTCCAGATGATAACGTTTTAGAATGTTTATTTGATGTCTTGGATGATGTTCATTTACCTGTTTCAAAGTCTGTTTTCACTGAACTGATAAAATTGTGTATAAAAGACTGTGTATTTCAATTCAATGGAGATTATTATGCTAAAAAATTTGGTATGGCAATGGGTAACCTTCTTTCACCTGTACTAATTAATCTTTATCTGGATTTTTTTCAAAGCCAAATTACTAAAGGCTGTCTTACCTTCTAACGCAATTTGGTTTAGGTATGGAGATGGTGTTCTTTGTGTTTGGCCAACAAATGAAAATTTACAAATATTTCTCCCCTTACTTAACAATTTAGTATCTTCCATAAAATCTACAGTAGAAAATGAAAATAATGGTATGTTACCATTTTTAGATTCCATGATCCATAAGCAAGGAAACAAGTTTAAGTTTAGCATATACAGAAAACCTATCAGTGTATGTTCATTTTTTCTTTTTTTTTTTTTTGCTTTGTCGCTGTCTCCCGCGTTTGCGAGGTAGCGCAAGGAAACAGACGAAAGAAATGGCCCAACCCACCCCCATACACATGTATATACATACGTCCACACACGCAAATATACATACCTACACAGCTTTCCATGGTTTACCCCAGACGCTTCACATGCCCTGATTCAATCCACTGACAGCACGTCAACCCCGGTATACCACATCGATCCAATTCACTCAATTCCTTGCCCTCCTTTCACCCTCCTGCATGTTCAGGCCCCGATCACACAAAATCTTTTTCACTCCATCTTTCCACCTCCAATTTGGTCTCCCTCTTCTCCTCGTTCCCTCCACCTCCGCCACATATATCCTCTTGGTCAATCTTTCCTCACTCATTCTCTCCATGTGCCCAAACCATTTCAAAACACCCTCTTCTGCTTTCTCAACCACGCTCTTTTTATTTCCACACATCTCTCTTACCCTTACGTTACTTACTCGATCAAACCACCTCACACCACACATTGTCCTCAAACATCTCATTTCCAGCACATCCATCCTCCTGCGCACCACTCTATCCATAGCCCACGCCTCGCAACCATACAACATTGTTGGAACCACTATTCCTTCAAACATACCCATTTTTGCTTTCCGAGATAATGTTCTCGACTTCCACACATTCTTCAAGGCTCCCAGAATTTTCGCCCCCTCCCCCATCCTATGATCCACTTCCGCTTCCATGGTTCCATCCGCTGCCAGATCCACTCCCAGATATCTAAAACACTTTACTTCCTCCAGTTTTTCTCCATTCAAACTCACCTCCCAGTTGACTTGACCTTCAACCCTACTGTACCTAATAACCTTGCTCTTATTCACATTTACTCTTAACTTTCTTCTTTCACACACTTTACCAAACTCAGTCACCAGCTTCTGCAGTTTCTCACATGAATCAGCCACCAGCGCTGTATCCTCAGCGAACAACAACTGACTCACTTCCCAAGCTCTCTCATCCCCAACAGACTTCATACTTGCCCCTCTTTCCAAAACTCTTGCATTTACGTCCCTAACAACCCCATCCATAAACAAATTAAACAACCATGGAGACATCACACACCCCTGCCGCAAACCTACATTCACTGAGAACCAATCACTTTCCTCTCTTCCTACACGTACACATGCCTCACATCCTCGATAAAACTTTTCACTGCTTCTAACAACTTGCCTCCCACACCATATATTCTTAATACCTTCCACAGAGCATCTCTATCAACTCTATCATATGCCTTCTCCAGATCCATAAATGCTACATACAAATCCATTTGCTTTTCTAAGTATTTCTCACATACATTCTTCAAAGCAAACACCTGATCCACACATCCTCTACCACTTCTGAAACCACACTGCTCTTCCCCAATCTGATGCTCTGTACATGCCTTCACCCTCTCAATCAATACCCTCCCATATAATTTACCAGGAATACTCAACAAACTTATACCTCTGTAATTTGAGCACTCACTCTTATCCCCTTTGCCTTTGTACAATGGCACTATGCACGCATTCCGCCAATCCTCAGGCACCTCACCATGAGTCATACATACATTAAATAACCTTACCGACCAGTCAACAATACAGTCACCCCCTTTTTTAATAAATTCCACTGCAATACCATCCAAACCTGCTGCCTTGCCGGCTTTCATCTTCCGCAAAGCTTTTACTACCTCTTCTCTGTTTACCAAATCATTTTCCCTAACCCTCTCACTTTGCACACCACCTCGACCAAAACACCCTATATCTGCCACTCTATCATCAAACACATTCAACAAACCTTCAAAATACTCACTCCATCTCCTTCTCACATCACCACTACTTGTTATCACCTCCCCATTTGCGCCCTTCACTGAAGTTCCCATTTGCTCCCTTGTCTTACGCACTTTATTTACCTCCTTCCAGAACATCTTTTTATTCTCCCTAAAATTTAATGATACTCTCTCACCCAAACTCTCATTTGCCCTTTTTTCACCTCTTGCACCTTTCTCTTGACCTCCTGTCTCTTTCTTTTATACATCTCCCACTCAATTGCATTTTTTCCCTGCAAAAATCGTCCAAATGCCTCTCTCTTCTCTTTCACTAATACTCTTACTTCTTCATCCCACCACTCACTACCCTTTCTAATCAACCCATCTCCCACTCTTCTCATGCCACAAGCATCTTTTGCGCAATCCATCACTGATTCCCTAAATACATCCCATTCCTCCCCCACTCCCCTTACTTCCATTGTTCTCACCTTTTTCCATTCTGTACTCAGTCTCTCATGGTACTTCCTCACACAAGTCTCCTTCCCAAGCTCACTTACTCTCACCACCCTCTTCACCCCAACATTCACTCTTCTTTTCTGAAAACCCATACAAATCTTCACCTTAGCCTCCACAAGATAATGATCAGACATCCCTCCAGTTGCACCTCTCAGCACATTAACATCCAAAAGTCTCTCTTTCGCGCGCCTGTCAATTAACACGTAATCCAATAACGCTCTCTGGCCATCTCTCCTACTTACATAAGTATACTTATGTATATCTCGCTTTTTAAACCAGGTATTCCCAATCATCAGTCCTTTTTCAGCACATAAATCTACAAGCTCTTCACCATTTCCATTTACAACACTGAACACCCCATGTATACCAATTATTCCCTCAACTGCCACATTACTCACCTTTGCATTCAAATCACCCATCACTATAACCCGGTCTCGTGCATCAAAACCACTAACACACTCATTCAGCTGCTCCCAAAACACTTGCCTCTCATGATCTTTCTTCTCATGCCCAGGTTCATATATCCATTATTACTCATCTCAACATGGTAGAGTTAAATTATCATCATTTCAATCTATGTTCCTTCCGGCATTGCGTATTTGCAGTCCATAGTTTATTGATGATGAGTCTGAGAAGATATATTCTATTGGATATAAGTTAAAGTACCCTAGATCTTTCATTGACAAATCCCTTAAGTAAGCAAAGAAATTATTTTATAGAGTTTAGCCCAAACCTCCCATTGACACCAAGAATCTTTTAGTTCTCCCTATTAAAAATAATTTTACTTTACTTCCCATGTTGCTTAAATCCTTTAATGTAGGTGTTGCCTTCAGTAACAATAATACTATAAAGAATATCTTAATAAGGAATTCACCAGAAAATTCTCCTGGATGCATCTATAAAGTGCCATGTAGAAATTGTGATAAGTTTTATGTTCGGCAGACTGGTAAGGATCTTTCTCTTAGACTTAAGCAACATGAATATAGTATATGAAGAGGACAAGAATCAAATGCCTTGTTTAATCACGTTAAAAACTATGATCATTGTATTGACTGGAGTAATGCCATCTCAGTTATTAACTCTAACTCTATTACCACGAGATATATCTTTGAATCTTTTATTATTAAACACACAAAGAATTATAATCTAAATACTAGTGATGGTCTATACAAATTAGATAACTTTATTGTTGAAAAAATTTGTAAAATGATAAGTTATGAACGCTCGTTGGACAATCGCATGTTTACCATACATCGCATGTATATCAACTGACTGTTATATTTCTTTCTTGTGTCTCTCCTGATGATGTGATTATTACAGGAAAGTGCAATTGGGAACTTATCGTGCTTCATTTTCCCTATGGACTCATAGGAATATCTTGATCGCGCGCAAATTGTGAGCCTTTCCAATATATATATATATATATATATATATATATATATATATATATATATATATATATATATATACATATATATATATATATATATATATATATATATATATATATATATATATATATATATATATATATATTTTTTTTTTTATTTTTTTTTTTTTATACTTTGTCGCTGTCTCCCGCGTCTGCGAGGTAGCGCAAGGAAACAGACGAAAGAAATGGCCCAACCCCCCCCCCCCCCATACACATGTACATACACCTGTCCACACACGTGTATACATACCTACACAGCTTTCCATGGTCCACCCCAGACGCCTCACATGCCTTGATTCACTCCACTGACAGCACGTCAACCCCTGTATACCACATCGCTCCAATTCACTCTATTCCTTGCCCTCCTTACACCCTCCTGCATGTTCAGGCCCCGATCACACAAAATCTTTTTCACTCCATCTTTCCACCTCCAATTTGGTCTCCCTCTTCTCCTCGTTCCCTCCACCTCCGACACATATATCCTCTTGGTCAATCTTTCCTCACTCATTCTCTCCATGTGCCCAAACCATTTCAAAACACCCTCTTCTGCTCTCTCAACCACGCTCTTTTTATTTCCACACATCTCTCTTACCCTTACGTTACTTACTCGATCAAACCACCTCACACCACACATTGTCCTCAAACATCTCATTTCCAGCACATCCATCCTCCTGCGCACAACTCTATCCATAGCCCACGCCTCGCAACCATACAACATTGTTGGAACCACTATTCCTTCAAACATACCCATTTTTGCTTTCCGAGATAATGTTCTCGACTTCCACACATTTTTCAAGGCTCCCAAAATTTTCGCCCCCTCCCCCACCCTATGATCCACTTCCGCTTCCATGGTTCCATCCGCTGACAGATCCACTCCCAGATATCTAAAACACTTCACTTCCTCCAGTTTTTCTCCATTCAAACTTACCTCCCAATTGACTTGACCCTCAACCCTACTGTACCTAATAACCTTGCTCTTATTCACATTTACTCTTAACTTTCTTCTTCCACACACTTTACCAAACTCAGTCACCAGCTTCTGCAGTTTCTCACATGAATCAGCCACCAGCGCTGTATCATCAGCGAACAACAACTGACTCACTTCCCAGGCTCTCTCATCCCCAACAGACTTCATACTTGCCCCTCTTTCCAGGACTCTTGCATTCACCTCCCTAACAACCCCATCCATAAACAAATTAAACAACCATGGAGACATCACACACCCCTGCCGCAAACCTACATTCACTGAGAACCAATCACTTTCCTCTCTTCCTACACGTACACATGCCTTACATCCTCGATAAAAACTTTTCACTGCTTCTAACAACTTGCCTCCCACACCATATATTCTTAATACCTTCCACAGAGCATCTCTATCAACTCTATCATATGCCTTCTCCAGATCCATAAATGCTACATACAAATCCATTTGCTTTTCTAAGTATTTCTCACATACATTCTTCAAAGCAAACACCTGATCCACACATCCTCTACCACTTCTGAAACCGCACTGCTCTTCCCCAATCTGATGCTCTGTACATGCCTTCACCCTCTCAATCAATACCCTCCCATATAATTTACCAGGAATACTCAACAAACTTATACCTCTGTAATTTGAGCACTCACTCTTATCCCCTTTGCCTTTGTACAATGGCACTATGCACGCATTCCGCCAATCCTCAGGCACCTCACCATGAGTCATACATACATTAAATAACCTTACCAACCAGTCAACAATACAGTCACCCCCTTTTTTAATAAATTCCACTGCAATACCATCCAAACCTGCTGCCTTGCCGGCTTTCATCTTCCGCAAAGCTTTTACTACCATATATTCCTATGACTCCACGGGGAAAATGAAACACGAAAAGTTCCCGAGTGCACTTTCATGTAATAATCACATCATCAGGGAAGACACAGGAGAGGAATATAACAGTCAGTTGATATACATCGAAGAGACGAAGCTAGCTTCACCATTTCCATTTACAACACTGAACATCCCATGTATACCAATTATTTCCTCAACTGCCGCATTACTCACCTTTGCATTCAAATCACCCATCACTATATCCCGGTCTCGTGCATCAAAACCACTAACATACTCATTCAGCTGCTCCCAAAACACTTGCTTCTCATGATCTTTCTTCTCATGCCTAGGTGCATATTCACCAATAGTCACCCATCTCTCTCCATCAACTTTCGGTTTTACCCATATCAATCTAAAATTTACTTTCTTACACTCCATTACATACTCCCACCACTCCTGTTTCAGTAGTGCTACTCCTTCCCTTGCTATATATATATATATATATATATATATATATATATATATATATATATATATATATATATATATATATATATATATATAAATATATATATATATATATATATATATATATATATATATATATATATATATATATATATATATATATATATATATATATATATATATATATATGTATATATATATACATATATATGCTAGAATTACACTTGTTTCCCTGCCTATAACATTGTTAGAACCACTATTTCTTCAAACATACCCATTTTTACTCTCCGAGATAACGTTCTCGCTTTCCACACATTCTTCAACGCTCCCAGAATTATCGCCCTCTGCCCCACCCTGTGACTCACTTCCGCTTCCATGATTCCATCCGCTGCTAAATCCACTCCCAGATATCTAAAACACTTCACTTTCAGTTTTTCTCCATTCAAATGTACCTCCCAATTAACTTTTCCTTCAACCCTACTGAACCTAATAACCTTGCTCTTACTCACATTTACTCTCAGCTTTCTTCCTTCACACACTTCATCTAAGTCAGTCACCAGCTTCTGCAGTTTCTCACCAGAATCAGCCACCAGCGATGTATCATCAGCGAACAACAACTGACTCACTTCTCAAGCCCTCTCTTCCACAACAGACTGCATACTTTCCCCTCTCTAGAAAACTCTTGCATTCACCTCCCTAACAACCCTATCCATAAACAAATCAAACAAGCATGGAGCCATCATTCACCCCTCCCGCGAACCGACATACCCCATATCCTTGATAAAGACTTTTCGCTGCTTTCAGCAACTTACCTGCCACACCATACACTCTCAATATCTTCCAAGAAGCATCTCTATCATCTCTATCATATGCCTTCTCCAGATCCATAAATACTACATACAAATCCATCTGTTTTTTAAAAATTTCTCACATACATTCTTCAAAGCAAATACCTGATCCACACATGATCAATCACTTCTGAAACCTCACTGCTTTTCCCCAATCTGATGCTCTGTACATGCCTTTACCCTCTCCCTCAATACCCTCCCATATAATTTCCCAATAATACTCAACAAACTTATACCTCTGTAATCTGAACACTCACGTTTATCCCCTTTGCCTTTGTACAGTGACACTATGCATGCATTCTACCAATTCTCAGGTACTTCACCATGAACCTTATAGACATTGAATATCCTTACCAACTAGTCAACAAGACAGTCACCCCGTTTTTTTAATAAATTCCACTGTAATACCATCCAAACCCGCCGCCTTGCCCGCTTTCATCTTCCGCAAAGCTTTCACTACCTCTTCTCTGTTTACCAAACCATTCTTCCTGACACTCTCACTTTGCACTCCACTTCGACCAAAAACGCTATATCTGCCGCTGTATCATCAAACACATTCAACAAACCTTCAAAATACTCACTCCATCTCCTTCTCACTTCACAACTACTTCTTATTACCTCCCCATTAGCCCTCTTCCCCGATGTTTCCATTTTTTCTCTTCGTCTTACGCACTTCGTTTACCTCCTTCCAAAACATATTTTTATTCTCCCGAAAATTTAATGATACTCTCACCCTAACTCTCATTTGACCTCTTTTTCAACTCTTGCATCTTTCTCTTGACCTCCTGCCTCTTTCTTTTATACATATCCTAGTCATTCGCACTACTTTTCTGCAAAAATCGTTCAAATGCCTCTCTTTCCTCTTTCACTAAAGATCTTACTTCATGCCACCACTCACGACTCTTTCTAATCTGCCCGCCTGCCTCCTTTCTCATGCCACAAGCATTTTTTGCACAAGCTATCACTGCTACCCTACATACATCCCATTCCTCCCCCACTCCCCTTACATCATTCGCCTCACCTTTTTCCATTCTGCACTCAATCTCTCCTGGTACTTCCTCACACAAGTCTCCTTTCCAAGCTCACTTACTCTCACAACTATCTTCACTCCAAAATTCTCATTTCTTTTCTGAAAACCTCTACAAATCTTCACCTTCGCCTCCTCAAGGAAATGATCAGACATTCCTCCAGTTGCACCTCTCAGCACATGAAAATCCAAAAGTCTCTCTTTCACTTGCCTGTCAATTAACACGTAGTCCAATAACGCTCTCTGGCCATCTCTCTATTCACATACGTATATTTATGCATATCTCTCTTTTTAGACCAGGCATTCCTAATCACCAGTCCTTTTTCAGCACATAAATCTACAAGCTCTTCACCATTTCCATTTACAACACTGAACACCCCATGTACACCAATTATTCCCTCAACTGCCACATTACTCACCTTTGCATTCAAATCACCCATCACTATAACCCGGTCTTGTGCATCATCATCATCATCATCATTATCATCATCATTATCATCATTATAATAATAATGATAATGATATTTCTTTTACTATAATTACTCTACTATTTGTATACTATACGTCTCCCGCGTTAGCGAGGTAGCGCAAGAAACAAACGAGGAAAGGCCTGACCCACATGCACATGCATATACAAAAACATCCACACACGCACATATACATACATGCCTATACATTTCAACGCATACATACATATACATACACATACATATACATATATACACATGTGCATATCCTTAAATGCTGCCTTCATCCATTCTCGTCGCCACCCCACCACACACGAAATAGCCTATCCCGCCCCCCTTACCCCTTCCCCACCCCTTCAGCGAGGCAGCGCCCGGAACTGAGAAAAAAACCACATTCGTTCACACTTAGTCTCTAGCTGTCATGTGTTATGCACCGAAACCACAGCTCCCTTTCCACATCCAGGCCCCACAAACCATTGTATGGTTTACCCCAGACTCTTCACATGGCTTGGTTCAATCATTTGACAGAACGTCTACCTCGGTGTACAACATCGTTCCAATTCACTCTATTCCTTGCACGCCCTTTACCCTACCGTATGTCCAGGCCCCGACCGCTTAATATCTTTTTCACTCCATCCTTCCACCTCCAATTTGGTCTCCTGTTTCTCCATCTTCCCTCTATCTCTGACACATATATCCTGTTTGTAAATCTTAGCTCACTCATTTTCTCCATGTTTCCAAACCATTTCAACCCTCTTCTGCTCTCTCAACCACACTCTTTTTATTACCACACATCTCTCTTACCCTTTCATTACTTACTCGATCAAACCACCTCACACCACATATTGTCCTCAAACATCTCATTTCCAACTCATCCACCCTCCTCTGCACAACCCACGCCTCGCAATCATATAACATTGTTGGAACCACTTTTCCTCCGAGATAACCTTGCCTTCCACACATTCTTCAACGTTTCCAGAAACTTCGCTTCCTCCCCCATCCTGTGACTCACTTCCGCTTCCATGGTTCCATCCACTGCCCAATACACTCCCAGATATCTAAATCCACTTCCTCCAGTTTTTCTCCATTCAAACTTACCTCCTAACTGACTTGTCCCTCAACCCTACTGTACCTAATAACCTTGCTCCTATTCACATTTACTCTCAATTTTCTTCTTTCACACACTTTACCAAACTCAGTCACCAGCTTCTGCAGTTTCTCAGATGAATCAGCCACCAGCGCTGTTTCATCAGCGAAGAACATTTAACTCACTTTCCAAGCCCTCTCATCCACAACAGACTGCATACTTGCCCCTCTCTCCAAAACTTTTGCATTTACCTCTCTAACCACCCTATCCATAAACAAATTAAACAACCATAGAGACATCACACACCCCTGCCGCAAACCAACATTCACTGGGAACCAATCACTTTCCACTCTTCCTACTAGTACAAATGGCTTACGTCCTTGGTAAAAAGTTTTCACTGCTTCTAGGAACTTACTTCCCACACCATAAAACCTTCCACAGAGCATCTCGATCCACCCTATCATATGCCTTCTCTAGATCCATAAATGCCATATACGAATCCATCGGTTTTTCTAAGTATTTCAAACATACAATCACCTGATACACACATCCTCTACCACTTCTGAAACCTCACTGCTCTTCCCCAATCTGATGCTCTGTACATACCTTCACCCTGTCAATCAATACCCTCCCAAATGATTTCGCAGGAATACTCTACAAATTGATACCTTTGCAATTTGAACACTCACCTTTATCACCTCTCCCTTTGTACAATGGCACTATGCATGCATTCCACCAATCCTCAGGCACTTTACCATGATCCGTACATACATTGAATACCCTTACCAACCAATCAACAACATGGTCACTCCCTTTTCTTATGAATTCCATTGTGATATAACTCAAACCCGCTGCCTTGCCGGCTTTCATGTTCTGCAAGACTTTCACTACCTTTTCTATGTCTACCAAACCATTCTCCTTGACTCTCTTACTTCACACATACCATCAAAATATTCACTCCATCTCCTCACTTCATCACTACTTGTTGCTATCTTCTCATGTGCCCCTTTCACCGATGCTCCCATTTATTCTCTTGTCTTACGCATTTTATTCACCTTCTTCCAAAACATCTTTTTATTCTCCCTAAAATTTAATGATACTCTCTCACACTAACTCTCATTTACCCTCTTTTTCACCTCTTGCACTTTTCTCTTGACATCCTGCCGTTTTCTTTTATACACCTCCCAGTCATTTCCACTACTTCCGTGCAAAAATCTTCCAAATGCCTCTCTTCTCTCTTTCACTAACAATCTTACTTCTTCATCCCAGTATTCACCACCCTTTCTAATCTGCCCACCTTCCACCCTTCTCATGCCACAAGCATCTTTTGCGCAAGCCATCATTGCTTCCCTAAATACATCACATTCCTCCCCCACTCCCCTTCCATCATTTGTTCTCGCCTCTTTCCATTCTGCACTCAATCTCTCCAGGTACATCCTCACATAAGTCTCCTTTCCAAGCTCACTTACTCTCACGACTCTCTTCTCCCCAACATTCTCTCTTCTTTTCTGAAAGCCTCTACAAATCTTCACTTTCGCTTCCACAAGATAGTAATCAGACATCCCTCCAGCTGCCCTCTCAGCACATTAACCTCCAAAAGTCTTTCTTTTACACGCCTATCAATAAACACGTAACCCAATAACGCTCTCTGGCCATTTATCTTACTCACATACGTATGATTATGTATATCTCTCTTTTCAAAGCAAGTATTCCCAATCACCAGTCTTTTTTCAGCACAGAAATTCACAAGCTCTTCACCATTTCCATTTACAACACTGAACACCCCATGTACATCAATTGTACCATCAACTGTCACATTACCCACCTTTGCATTCAAATCACCCATCACTATAGCCCGGCCTCGTGCATCAAAACTACTAACACACTCACTCAGCTGCTTCCAAAATACTTGCCTCTCATGATCTTTCTTCTCATGACCAGGTGTATAGGCATCAATAATTATCATCTCTCTCCATCCAAATTCACTTTTACCCATATCAATCTAGAGTTTACTTTCTTACACTCTATCACATACTCCCACAACTCCTGCTTCAGGAGTGCTACTCTTTCCTTTGCTCTGATCATTTCACCAACCCCTGACTTTACTCCCAAGACATTCCCAAACCCACTCTTCCCCTTTACCCTTGAGCTTCGTTTCACTCAGAGCCAAAACATCCAGGTTTCTTTCCTCAAAATACTACCTTTCTCTCCTTTTTTTCTCATCTTGGTTACATCCACACACATTTAGACATCCCAGTCTGAGCCTTCGAGGAGGATGGACATGTACATCTCCCTATCCACATCCACATCCCACAGGCCTTTCCATGGTTTACCCCAGACGCTTCACATGCCTTGGATCAGTCCATTGACCCCACGTCCATCCTGGTATACCACATCGTTCCAACTTAATCTAATCTCTGCTTGCCTTTGACCCTTCTGTATGTTCAGAACGCGATAGCTCAATTTTTTTTGTCACTCCATCCTTCGACCTCAAATTTGGTCTTCTGCTTCTCTTTGTTCCCTCCACCTCTGATACATATATCCTCTCTGTCAGTTTCCTCACTCATTCTCTCCATATGTCCAAATCATTTCAATATACCCTCTTCTGCTCTCTCAACCACACTTTATTTCCACACATCTCTCTTATCCTTTCATTACTTACTCGATCAAACAATTTCACACCACATATTGTCCTCAATCATTTCACTTCCAACACATCCACCCTCATCCGCACAACTCTATCTATAGCCCACGCCTTGCAACCATTTAACATTGTTGGAACCACTATTCCTTCAAACATATACATTTTTGCTCTCCGAGATAACGTTCTCCCCTTCCACACATCCTTCAACGCTCCCAGAACCTTCGCTTCCTCCCTCACCCTGTGATTCATTTCCACTTCCATGATTCCATTCACTTTCTAAAACAATTCACTTTCTCCAATTTTTCTGCATTCAAACTTACCTCCCAATTGACTTGTCTCTCAACCCTACTGAGCCGAATAACCTTGCTCTTATTCACAATTACACTGAACTTTCTCCTTTCACACACTTTTCCAAACCCAGTCACCAATTTCTGCAGTATCTCACTCGAATCAGCCACCAGAGCTGTATCATCGGCGAATAACAACTGATTCACTTCCCAGGACCTCTCATCCCCAACATACTGCATACTCGCTCCTCCAAAATTCTTGGACTGACCTCCCTAACAATCCCATCCATAAACAAATTAAACAACCATGGGGACATCACACACCCGACATTCACTGAGCAGCAGACTAGGGAGGAGCAATATGGCTTTAAGATCATTAATGAATGTGAGAAATGCTTAGAGAAAGAGAAGGATATGTATACTACATGTTTACATGTGAAGCGGTTACAGATGAAGGTGTGGATGACGTCATCATTGTTGTATATATAGATAGAGTGGGGAGCTACCGGACTCTGCCTACTTATGGTCGCCACGTGAGTGAAGTGTCTCGTTTGTATCACTGCATCACAGTCTTATCGAAGGACGTCTCACCTTAAAGGAGTCTTTCAAGTCCCTGCTGAATATATAGAAGCTGGAGTGTGTGGAGTGTGTGGGGTGTGTGGGATGTGTGGAGTGTGTGGGGTGTGTGGGATGTGTGGAGTGTGTGGGGTGTGTGGAGTGTGTGGGGTGTGTGGGGTGTGTGGGATGTGTGGAACGTGTGGGGTGTGTGGGATGTGTGGAGTGTGTGGGATGTGTGGGGTGTGTGGGATGTGTGGAGTGTGTGGGATGTGTGGAATGTGTGGGGTGTGTGGGGTGTGTGGGGTGTGTGGGATGTGTGGAGTGTGTGGGATGTGTGGGGTGTGTGGGATGTGTGGAGTGTGTGGGATGTGTGGAGGATTGTGGTGGTTCGTGGAGGTAAGGGTAGTGATTGGGTGTATGGATGGTGTGGATATGTGTTGGGTGTGTCAGATGGGGATTGGTGGTATGGTGTGGTGTGGTCAGGACTGGGGATTGGTGATGTGTGGTGTGTGTGGGTGTGGTGTGGTCAGGACAGGGAATTGGTGGTATGTGTGGTGTGGCAGGACTGGGGATTGGTGGTATGGTGTGTGTGGTCAGGACTAAGGGGATTGGTGGTATGGTATGGTGATGGTGTGTCAGGACTGGGAATTGGTGGTATGGTATGTGTAGTCTGGACTGGGATTGGTGGTATTGTATGGTTGGTCAGGACTGGGAGATTGGTGTATGGTATGGGTGTGGTCAGTGACTGGGAATTGGTGGTATGGTGTGGTGTGTCAGGACTGTGGATTGGTGGTATGGTGTGGTGAGGTCAGGACTTGGGGATTGGTGGTATGGTGTGGTGTGGGTCAGGACTGGGGATTGGTGGTATGGTGTGGTGTGGTCAGGACTGGGGATTGGTGGTATGGTATGGTGTGGTCAGGACTGGGAATTGGTGGTATGGTATGGTGTGGTCAGGACTGGGAATTGGTGGTATGGTGTGGTGTGGTCAGGACTGGGAATTGGTGGTATGGTGTGGTGTGGTCAGGACTGGGGATTGGTGGTATGGTGTGGTGTGGTCAGGACTGGGAATTGGTGGTGTGGTGTGGTGTGGTCAGGACTGGGGATTGGTGGTATGGTATGGTGTGGTCAGGACTGGGGATTGGTGGTATGGTGTGGTGTGGTCAGGACTGGGAATTGGTGGTGTGGTGTGGTGTGGTCAGGACTGGGGATTGGTGGTATGGTGTGGTGTGGTCAGGACTGGGGATTGGTGGTATGGTGTGGTGTGGTCAGGACTGGGGATTGGTGGTATGGTATGGTGTGGTCAGGACTGGGAATTGGTGGTATGGTATGGTGTGGTCAGGACTGGGAATTGGTGGTATGGTGTGGTGTGGTCAGGACTGGGAATTGGTGGTATGGTGTGGTGTGGTCAGGACTGGGGATTGGTGGTATGGTGTGGTGTGGTCAGGACTGGGAATTGGTGGTGTGGTGTGGTGTGGTCAGGACTGGGGATTGGTGGTATGGTATGGTGTGGTCAGGACTGGGGATTGGTGGTATGGTGTGGTGTGGTCAGGACTGGGAATTGGTGGTGTGGTGTGGTGTGGTCAGGACTGGGGATTGGTGGTATGGTGTGGTGTGGTCAGGACTGGGAATTGGTGGTGTGGTGTGGTGTGGTCAGGACTGGGGATTGGTGGTATGGTGTGGTGTGGTCAGGACTGGGGATTGGTGGTATGGTGTGGTGTGGTCAGGACTGGGAATTGGTGGTGTGGTATGGTGTGGTCAGGACTGGGGATTGGTGGTATGGTGTGGTGTGGTCAGGACTGGGGATTGGTGGTATGGTGTGGTGTGGTCAGGACTGGGGATTGGTGGTATGGTATGGTGTGGTCAGGACTGGGGATTGGTGGTATGGTGTGGTGTGGTGTGGTCAGGACTGGGAATTGGTGGTGTGGTATGGTGTGGTCAGGACTGGGGATTGGTGGTATGGTGTGGTGTGGTCAGGACTGGGGATTGGTGGTATGGTGTGGTGTGGTCAGGACTGGGGATTGGTGGTATGGTGTGGTGTGGTCAGGACTGGGGATTGGTGGTATGGTGTGGTGTGGTCAGGACTGGGGATTGGTGGTATGGTATGGTGTGGTGTGGTCAGGACTGGGTACGGCACGGTTGTGTTACAAATAACACAGCTGAGAAGAACACAAGATGTGAGATCAAGTGAAGAATGACAGAATGAGATAAAAGTGTGATAGTAGACTTAGAGAGAGAGGTGGGGAGGTGGTGCTGAGGTGGTCTGGATATAGAGAGAGGCTGAGCAAGGGGAGGCTTAAGAGGGATAAGGAAGACATTGTGGATGAGAAGCAAGAATGGAGTGAAAAGTGCAGTGAGTTATGCAGGAGTGTGTGAGGCAGGCGTGGGACAGCGGAAACTGGAGCAATGTGGTACAAAGTGGGCGACGTGCTCTCACTGGCTGTGATGTGGTGGTCAGAGGAAACCATGGAAAGGTTTGTGGAGCCTGGGTGACGCAGGGAGGCTCTAGTTTGGGTGCATTATACATAGCAGGTTAAAGGTGGATGTGAGCCATTTCTTTCATCTTTCATCTGCCATCTATTACTGGCGCTACCTTGTTAATGTGGGAAATGGTGACCGAGAATGAAAAAGAAAGAAGAAAAATCTTCCTGGCAAGACTGTCGGTAAGAGTGACCACACACAGAGTGACCCTCGCCTCCAGAAACACGCACGTCAAAAACTCCTTTTCTCATCCAAATTTATTCACTTTAGGATCACAAAGACGGATGACTTGCTGAGAGATTAGGCCTTGTGAAGATGATCACTCCACCAGTTGTGACTAACTCATCAATTGCGATGATCAGGCAGTTAGCAAGCTTCCTCAGCATAGATAGCAGACTTCTTTAGCAGTTAGGAGGATTCCTCAGCACAGCTAGAGGCCTTATCAACACAGATGACTTCCTCAGCACAGTTAGGGGACTTCCTCAGCATAATCTAGACTTCCCCAGCACAGTTAGGAGGCTTCCTTAGCACAGTTGGGAACTTCCTCAACACGGTTAGGAGACTTCCTCTTTGTGATTAGGAAGTCTCCTCATCACAGTTAAGGGATTTCCTCAGCACAGTTAGGGGACTTCTTCAGCACAGTTAGGAGGTTTCTTCAGCACTCAAGGGACTTCCTTTGCACAGTTAGGAGGCTTTCTCACCACAGTTATGGAACTTCCTCAGTACAGTTTAGGGACTTCCTCAGCACAGTTAGGAGGCTTCCTCAGCATAGTTGGGAACTTCCTCAGCACAGTTAGGAGACTTCCTCAGTATAATTAGGTTTCCTCATCAGAGTTAAAGGATTCCTTCAGCACAGTTAAAGGACTTCCTCAGCACAGTTAGGAGGATTTCGCAACACAGTTGATGGGCCTCTGCAGCAGAGTTAGAGGACTTTTTCAGCACAGTTTGGAGGCTTCCTCAGCGCAAATAAATGACTTCCTCAGCACAGTTAGGAAGCTTCCTCAGCACAGTTTAGGTATTTCCTCAGCACAGTTTAGGTATTTCCTCTGCATAATTTAGAGAATTTCTTAACACAGTTGAGGCTTCTTCAGCACATTCAAGGGACTTCCTCAGTACAGTTAGGAGGATTCTTCAGCACAGTTAGGGGACTTCCTCAGTACAGTTAGGAAGTTTCTTCAGCACAATTTGGGGACTTCCTCAGCACTGTTAGGAGGCTCCCTCAACACAATTAGGGGACTTCCTCAGCACAGTTTGGACATTTCCTTAGCAACGTTAGGAGGCTTCCTCAGCACAGTTAGGGGATTTTCTTAGTAATATCAGGAGGCTTCCTCAGCGCGTTCAGGAGGTTTCCTCAGCACAGTTCGGTGGTTTCCTTAGCAGAGTTAAGGGACTTCCTCAGCACAGTTAGGAGGCTCCCTAAGCCAGTTAAGGGCCTTCCTCAGCACAGATAGGAGGTTTCCTCAGCACAGTTAGGGGATTTTCTCAGCATATTTAGGACACTTTCTCAGCATAATTAGGAGACTTCCTCAGCACTGTTAGGAGGCTACCTCAACACAGTTACGAGGCCTCCTCAGAGCAGTTAGACTTCCTTAGCATAATTGGAAAACTTACCCAGCACAGTTATGAGGCTTTCTCATCACAGTTAGGAGACTTCCTCAGCACAGTTATGGGGCTTCCTCGGCACAGTAAGGATACTTCCTCAGCACAGTTAGGAGGCTTCCTCAGCGCAGTTAGGAGACTTCCTAAGCATAATTGGAAGACTGCCCCGGCACAGTTATGAGACTTCCTCAGCACATTTAGGGAACTTTCTCAACGTTATTAGGAGGTTTCCTCATCAGAGTTAAGGAACTTTCTCAGCACAGTTAGGAGGGTTCCTCAGCACAGCTAGGGGACTTCCTCAGCAAAGTTGGAGGTTTCCTCGGCACAGTTAGAGAAAACTTCAGCACAGTTAGGAGATTTCCTCAGAACAGTTAGGAAGTTTCTTCAGCACAATTAGGGGACTTCCTCACCACTGTTAGAAGGCATCCTCAGCACAGTTAGGGTACTTTCTCAGCACAGTTAGGAGGCCTCCTCAGCTCAGTTAGGAGACTTCTTCAGTATAATTGGAAGACTTTCTCAGCACAGTTATGAGGCTTCCTCAGTACATTTTGGGGATTTCCTCAGCACTGTTAGGAGGTTTCCTCAGCACAGTTAGAGAACTTCTTCAGCACAGTTAGGCAACTTCATTAGCAGAGTTGAGGGCCTTCCTCAGCACAGTTAGGAGACTTCCTCAGCATAATTCGAAGACTTCCTCAACACAGCTAGGACGCTTCCTCAGCACAGTTAAGAGGCTCCCTCAGCGCAGTTAGGAGACTTCCTCAGCATATTTGGGAGATTTCCTAAGCACGGTCATGAGGCTTCCTCGGCTTATTTAGGTGAGTTCCTCAGCACAGTCAGGAGGTTTCCTCAGCAGAGTTAAGAGACCCTCAGCACAGGTAGGAGGCTTCCTCAGCACAGTTAGGGGACTTCCTCATAACAGTTAGGTCTCAGCACAGTTAGAGGACTTCCTCAGCACAGTTATGTGACTTCCTTGCCATAATTCGGAGACTTCCTCAGCACTGTTAGCAGGCCTCCTCAGCACAGTTAGGAGATTTCTTCAGCAAAGTTATGTGACTTCCTTAGCATAGTTCGGAGACTCCTCAGCACTGTTGGGAGGCTTCCTTCCTCAGCACAGTTAGGACGCTTCCTCATTACAGTTCGGAGATTTCCTCAGCACAGTTAAGAAATTTCTTTAACATGATTACGAGACTTTTTTAACATACTTAGGAGCCTCAGCACACTTAGAAAAATTCCTGAACAGTCAGGAAACTTCCTCAGCACAGTCAGAGTCAGGAGGCTTCCTCAGTACAGTCACGGTCAGGAGATTTCTTCTGCTCAGTCAAAGTCAGGAGACTTCCTCAGCAGTATCAAGAGATTTGTTCTGCACATTTAGGATGTTTCCTCAGCACAATTAAAGAACTTCTTGTGCACAGTTAAAGGGCTTCCTCAGCACAGTTGGGAGACTTCATCAGAACACTGAAGAGACTTCCTCAGCACAGTTTCGGGATACCCTTACCATGATTATGAGACTTCCTCAGCACAGCTAGGAGACTTCCTCAGTACAATTAGGAGACTTCCTCATCACAGTTAGAAGGCTTGCTCAGCACACTTAGGGGACTTCCTCAGTATAGTTAGAGGACTTTCTCAGCTTAATGAGGAGATTCACTCAGCAAAGTTATGAGGCTTCCCTAGCGCAGTCAGGAGAATTCCTCAGCACAGTTAGGGGACTTCCTCAGCACAGTTTGGGGACCTCCTCAGAACAGCCAGGAGGCTTCTTCATGACACATAGGAGGCTACCTCAGCACAGCTTGGGGACTTCCTCAATACAGTTTGGGGGCTTCCTCAGCACAGGGTACTTCCTCAATTCAGTTATGAGGCTACTTCAGCAAGTTAGGGCTCTTCCTTAGCACAGACACGTGACTTCCTCAGCACAGTTATGGAATTTCCTCAGGATGATTGGAAAACTTCCTCATTACAGTTGGGTGACTTTCTCAGCACAGTTAAAAGACTTTCTTAATCACAGTTAGGAAGCTTTTCAGCACAGTTAAGGGACTTCCTGAGCATAACTAGGAGACCTCCTCACCAAAGTTAGGAGGCTTCCTCAGCACAGTTAGGAGACTTCCTCAGCACACTCAGTGAATATCTTTAGCATGATTACGAGACTTCTTCAACATAGTTAGGCGCCTCAGGACATTTAGGAAAATTCCTAAACACAGGCAGGAAACTTCCTCAGCACAGTTAGAGTCAGGAGACCTTCTCAACAGTCACGGTCAGAAGACTTCCTTAAGACACAGTCAGGAGACTTCCTCAGCAGTGTCAAGGGACTTCACATTCAGGATATTTCCTCATCACAATTAAGGGAATTCTTCCGCACAGTTAGGAAGCTTCCTCAGCACAGTTCTCTTGAAGAGGCTTGCCCAGCACAGTTCGGAAACTTCCTCAGCACAGTTTGGGGCTTCTTCATTAAAGTTATTGGACTTCCTCAGCTCAGTTAGGAGACTTCCTCAGAGTTATTAGGATATTCATTCAGAAAATATAGGAGCCTTCTTCGGCACAACCAGGAGAATTCCTCAGCACAGTTAGGTGACTTCCTTAGCACAGTTAGGTGACTTCCTTAGCACAGTTAGGTGACTTCCTTAGCACAGTTAGGTGACTTCCTCAGCACAGTTTGGGGTTTTCCTCAGCACAGTTTGGGGACTTAATCAACACGATTAGGAGAATTCTTCAGGATAATCAGGAGACTTCCTCAAAAGAGTTAGTGGACTTCCTCAGCACAGTCAAGACACTTTCTCAGCACAGTCAAGAAACTTCCTCAGCACAGTTTAAGGACTTACTCAGCACAGATAGTAGGTTTCCTCAGCAAATAGAGAAGTTCCTTAGCGCAGTTAGGAGACTTACTCAGCACGGTTAAGGGACTTCCTCAGCACAGCTAGGTTACTTTTTGAGCATAATTCGGAGACTTCCTCAGCACAGTTTGGGGACACCTTTACCACAATTAAGAGACTTCTTCAGCACAGTTAAGAGGCTTCCTCAGCACAGTCAGAGTCAGGAGATTTCCTCAGCATAGCCACGGTAAGGAGACTTCCTCAGGACAGTCACAGTCAGAAGACTTCCTCAGTAGTGTCAAGAGATTTCCTTCGCACATTTAGGATGTTTCCTCAGCACAATTAAGGGAATTCTTTGACATAGGAAGCTTCCTCAGCACAGTTAAGAGGCTTCCTTAGCACAGTTTGGAGGCTTCCTTAGTCCAGTTCGGAGACTTCCTCAGCACAGTTAAGAGGCTTCTTCAGCAAAGTTATTGGACTTCCTCAGCACAGTTAAGAGGCTTCCTCAGCATATTTAGGGGACTTCCTCAGAACACTTAAGAGACTTAGTCAGAGAAAGTTATGAGACTTCCTCAGCACAGTTATGAGACTTCCTCACACAGTTTGGGGACACCCTTACCATAATCAAGAAACTTCCTCAGCACAGTTAGGAGACTTCCTCAGCATAATTAGGAGACCTCCTCATCACAGTTGGGAGGCTTGCTCAGCAAAATCAGGGGACTTCCTGAGCACATGTAGGGGACTTCCTCAGCGTAATTAGGAGATTCACACAGCAAAGTTAGGAGGCTTCCTCAGCATAGTCAGAAGACTTCCTAAGCAGTGTTAGGGGACTTCCTTAACACAGTTAAAGGACTTCCTCAACACAGCTAGGGGACTTCCTCAGCACAGCGAGAGGACTTCCTCAAGATGATTAGGATATTTCCTCAGTACAGTTAGGGGACTTTCTCAGCACAGTTAGGAGACTTTCTCATCATTGTTAGGAGGCTTTTTCAGCACAGTTATGGGACGTCTGCGGCACAATTACAATGTTTCCTCAGCACAATGAAGGGACATCTGCAGCACAGTTGGGAGGCTTCCTCAGCACACTTAGGAGATTTCCTCAGCACTGTAAGGAGACTTCCTCAGCTATTGGACTTCCTCAGCACAGTTAGGAGACTTCCTCAGCACAGTTAGGGGACTTCCTCAGTTCGGTTAGGAGGCTTCTTCAGGAAGTTAACTTTCTCAGCACAGTTAGGGGACTTCCTCATCACTGTTATGAGGCTTTTTCAGCACAGTTATGGGACTTCCTCAGCAAAGTTAGGAGGCTTCCTCTGCACAGTTAGAGGACTTCCTCAGCATAGTTAGAGAACTTCTTCAGCAGAGTTAAGAAATTTTCTTAACATAACTACGAGACTTCTTCAACATTGTTTGGAGCCTCAGCACATTTAGGAAAATTCCTGAACACAGTCAGGGAACTTCCTCAGCACAGTGGGAAGACTTCCTCAGCACAGTGGGAAGACTTCCTCAGTACTAAAGAATGCATACTAAGAGCAAACTGAACCCAGTAATGAGCGTGTCTAGTTTTATTGATCTCTCCTGAACCTGAGACATGTACTGAAATGTAGTAGTGTCATCCCACTTCTCATCCACAGCATCCCCACTTCTCATCATCAACACCATACTTCCTTCCACCAGCATCCCACTCCCCATCTCCAGCTTCCCACTTCTCATCTTCTGTATTCCACTTCCCATCTCCAGCATTTTACTTCCAATCTCCAGCATCCCGTTCCCCATTTTCAGCATCCCACTTCTCATATCCAGCATCCCACTTCTCATATCCAGCATCCCACTTCTCATATCCAGCATCCCACTTCTCATATCCAGCATCCCACTTCTCATATCCAGCATCCCACTTCTCATATACAGCATCCCACTTCTCATATACAGCATCCCACTTCTCATCTCTTACACATTTACTGACATAAGCTGGTCTTACGACGCGGGGCGACAAACCCGCGTTATGTATCCAGGAAGATGCCACATTATAACACGAAGAACAGGAGGGACCTGCTCACAGGAGGGACCTGCTCACAGGAGGGACCTGCTCACAGGAGGGACCTGCTCACAGGAGGGACCTGCTCACAGGAGGGACCTGCTCACAGGAGGGACCTGCTCACAGGAGGGACCTGCTCACAGGAGAGACCTGCTCACAGGAGGGACCTGCTCACAGGAGGGACCTGCTCACAGGAGAGACCTGCTCACAGGAGGGACCTGCTCACAGGAGGGACCTGCTCACAGGAGGGACCTGCTCACAGGAGAGACCAGCTCACAGGAGGGACCTTCTCACAGGAGGGACCTGCTCACAGGAGGGACCTTCTCACAGGAGGGACCTGCTCACAGGAGAGACCTGCTCACAGGAGGGACCTGCTCACAGGAGGGACCTGCTCACAGGAGAGACCTGCTCACAGGAGGGACCTGCTCACAGGAGGGACCTTCTCACAGGAGGGACCTTCTCAAAGGAGGGACCTGCTCACAGGAGGGACCTGCTCACAGGAGGGACCTGCTCACAGGAGAGACCTGCTCACAGGAGGGACCTGCTCACAGGAGGGACCTGCTCACAGGAGGGACCTGCTCACAGGAGGGACCTGCTCACAGGAGGGACCTGCTCATAGGAGAGACCTGCTCACAGGAGGGACCTGCTCACAGGAGGGACCTGCTCACAGGAGGGACCTGCTCACAGGAGAGACCTGCTCACAGGGGAGACCTGCTCACAGGAGGGACCTGCTCACAGGAGGGACCTGCTCACAGGAGGACCTGCTCACAGGGGACCTGCTCACAGGAGAGACCTGCTCACAGAGGGACCTGCTCACAGGAGGGACCTGCTCACAGGAGGGACCTGCTCACAGGAGGGACCTGCTCATATTAGAACCTTCAAAGAGGACTGTAAGAGAGGTAAACTCTCAAAGATGTGGCGGCTAGGAAATGCCAAGGAAACCTGCTCATAGAGGGACTGCAAAGGAGAACTGTATGGAAATTCACAAAAGAGAACCTTCAGGAAGGACCTGAACAGAGTGAAGCAACGAGGAGAGCATGTTAGGAATGCTTACAGAGGGCACTTGTCACAGGAGACAGAACTCACAGTAGGGACTCACAGGGGGGTCACAGAACACATTGCTCACAGGGAGTCACAGGAGACCTGTTCACAGGAGGGTGTCACAGAGGGACCTGTCACGGGGAAGTCACAGGACATTAGTGTCACAGAAATGTACACAAGGACCTGTCACAGAGAGAAGCTACACAGGGCACATTGTTCACAGGAAGGACGCCAGGGGACCATAGCGTCACAGGAGAATGCTCACGGAGAACCTTATTCAGGAAGACACTGACACATGTAGTGGTCACAGGAAGGTGACCACAGAGGGACACTTCAGTGTCACAGGAAGTTCACAGGAAGTTACGTGTCACAGGTGAAGACACTGGACACAGTAGCTGCTCACAGGAGGGAGTCACAAGGACACAGTAAGTGTCACAGGAAGGGGACAGGAGGGATCCACATAGGATGCTCACAGAAGTACCCTGACACATGTAGGTGCTCACAGGAAGGTACAGTAGGACACTGTCACAGGAAGTACCTGCTCACAGAGTGTCACAGGAAGTACCAGAACAGATGAGTGCTCACAGGAGGGACATGCAACAAGGTAAGTGCTCACAGGAGACGCTCACAGAGACTAGCACAGTAGATGCACAGGAGGACTCCACACGAGAGACCTGCTCACAGAGAGACTGCTCACATGGACACTGTTCACAGGATGACACCGGGGACCTGCCACAGAGGACCGAACCATAGGTCAAGGAAGTACACATAAATTACCGTGTCACAAACTTGACTAAAGTAGGCTAAGAAGAAACAGAACACTTCAAGATGTCGAGGAGAATGACCAGGACAAAATTTTGATTGGAAGTAAGGAACTTATTAAAATTACAACTGGACACATAGTTCAGGATAGACTGGAACAAGTGAAGAAGACACGGACACATGTTAGAAGTACACGGACACATTAGTGTCACAGGAAGTACAAGAACAATTAGTGCACAGGAAGTACACAGAACTATTAGTGTCACAGGAAGTACACAGGACACATTAGTGTCACAGGAAGTACGACAGGAACACTTAGTGTCACAGGAAGTACACAGAACATATAGTCACAGGGAAAGTACATGGGACACATTCGTGTCACAGGAAGTACAAAGGCATATTAGTGTCACAGGAAGGACACTGGACACATTAGTGTCACAGAAGTACACAGAAAACATAGTGTCGCAGGAAGTACACTGGGCACATTAGTGTCACAGGAAGTACAAAGGAACAATTAGTGTCACAGGAAGTACAGAGAACATGTTAGTGTCACAGGAAGTACACAGGACACATTAGTGTCACAGGAAGTGCACAGGACACATTAGTGTCACGGGAAGTACACAGGACATATTAGTGTCACAGAAAGTACATAGGACACATTCGTGTCACAGGAAGTACACAGGGCACATTAGTGTCACAGGAAGGACACAGGACACATTAGTGTCACAGAAAGTACACTGAAAACATTAGTGTCACAGGAAGTACACTGGACACATTAGTGTCACAGGAAGTACACAGGACACATTAGTGTCACCAGGAAGTACACTGGACAAAGTAATGTCACAGGAAGTACACAGAACATATCAGTGTCACAGGAAGTACACAGAACATATTAGTGTTACAGGAAGTACACAGAACATATTAGTGTCACAGGAAGTACACTGGACACATTAGTGTCACAGGAAGTACACAGAACACATTAGTGTCACAGGAAGTACAGGAACTAGTAGTGTCAAGGAAGTACACTGAACAATTAGTGTCAAGGAAGTACACGACAATTAGTGTCACAGGAAGTACACTTGGACACATTAGTGTCACAGGAAGTACACTGGACACATTAGTGTCACAGGAAGTACACTGGACACATTAGTGTCACAGGAAGTACACTGGACACGTTAGTGTCACAAGAAGTACACTGGACACATTAGTGTCACAGGAAGTACACTGGACACATTAGTGTCACAGGAAGTACACTGGACACATTAGTGTCACAGGAAGTACACTGGACACATTAGTGTCACAGGAAGTACACTGGACACATTAGTGTCACAGGAAGTACACTGGACACATTAGTGTCACAGGAAGTACACTGGACACATTAGTGTCACAGGAAGTACTGGACACATTAGTGTCACAGGAAAGTACACTGGAACACATTAGTGCCACAGGAAGTCCACTGGACACATTAGTGTCACAGGAAGTACACTGGACACATTAGTGTCACAGGAAGTACACAGGACACATTAGTGTCACAGGAAGTACACTGGACACATTAGTGTCACAGGAAGTACACTGGACACATTAGTGTCACAGGAAGTACACAGGACACATTAGTGTCACAGGAAGTACACGGACACATTAGTGTCACAGGAAGTACACTGGACACATTAGTGTCACAGGAAGTACACCGGACACATTAGTGTCACAGGAGTACACTGGAACATTATGTCACTTGGAAGGTACACTGGACACATTAGTGTCACAGGAAGTACACTGACACATTAGTGTCACAGGAATACACTGGACACATTAGTGTCACAGGAAGTACACTGGACACATTAGTGTCACAGGAAGTACTCTGGACACATTAGTGTCACAGGAAGTACACTGGACACATTAGTGTCACAGGAAGTACACTGGACACATTAGTGTCACAGGAAGTACACTGGACACATTAGTGTCACAGGAAGTACACTGGACACATTAGTGTCACAGGAAGTACACTGGACACATTAGTGTCACAAGAAGTACACTGGACACATTAGTGTCACAGGAAGTACACTGGACACATTAGTGTCACAGGAAGTACACTGGACACATTAGTGTCACAGGAAGTACACTGGACACATTAGTGTCACAGGAAGTACACTGGACACATTAGTGTCACAGGAAGTACACTGGACACATTAGTGTCACAAGAAGTACACTGGACACATTAGTGTCACAGGAAGTACACTGGACACATTAGTGTCACAAGAAGTACACTGGACACATTAGTGTCACAGGAAGTACACTGGACACATTAGTGTCACAAGAAGTACACTGGACACATTAGTGTCACAAGAAGTACACTGGACACATTAGTGTCACAGGAAGTACACTGGACACATTAGTGTCACAGGAAGTACACTGGACACATTAATGTCATAGTAGCAGAGAATGTTTAAGGGATGGAGACACGCCAGTGTGAACTTGATCCCAACAGAACCAACATAGTGATGCTCTACTGTAAGGCTGTAAAGTCAGCGGTCGCTAAGTTATCACTGGTAAAGTCAGCGGTCGCTAAGTTATCACAAGTAAAGTCAGCGGTCGCTAAGTTATCACAGGTAAAGTCAGTGGTCGCTAAGTTATCACAAGTAAAGTCAGTGGTCGCTAAGTTATCACAGGTAAAGTCAGCGGTCGCTAAGTTATCACAGGTAAAGTCAGCGGTCGCTAAGTTATCACAAGTAAAGTCAGCGGTCGCTAAGTTATCACAGGTAAAGTCAGCGGTCGCTAAGTTATCACAGGTAAAGTCAGCGGTCGCTAAGTTATCACAAGTAAAGTCAGCGGTCGCTAAGTTATTACAGGTAAAGCTAAATAAAATGATTTGTTCAGTATGATCAAATATTCCTCAATCATGTTTAGTACTGACAACATTGTTTGAAAGGTGTCGTGTTTCTATGTCAATCAAGAGAAATAGTTGTTTATAAGTCCAAATCCTGCATCGATACGAGAATTTAGAGTGGAGAAATATTGATGAATATGAAACGTACCTGGTAGAGGTGGCCAAGCTTGGAGTTAAGCCAGTAGAGGAGCCAGGTAGCTGGTATGAGCAGGCGCTCCACTAGTGCTGTTAACAGGATGAAGGTCATGGGGATGCCAATCATAGCGTAGATAATACAGAAGATCTTTCCCCCCTCAGACAGTGGATGTACGTGGCCATAACCTGCAGGTACAACACATCGTTACTAGCAACGATAAATACACCATAACCTTCAGGTACAACACATCATTACTAGCAACGATAAATACACCATAACCTGCAGGTACAACACATCATTACAAGCAACGATAAATACACCATAACCTGCAGGTACAACACATCATTACAAGTAACGATAAATACACCATAACCTGCAGGTACAACACATCATTACTAGCAACGATAAATACACCATAACCTGCAGGTACAACACATCATTACAAGCAACGATAAATACACCATAACCTGCAGGTACAACACATCATTACAAGCAACGATAAATACACCATAACCTGCAGGTACAACACATCATTACTAGCAACGATAAATACACCATAACCTGCAGGTACAACACATCATTACAAGCAACGATAAATACACCATAACCTGCAGGTACAACACATCATTACAAGCAACGATAAATACACCATAACCTGCAGGTACAACACATCATTACAAGTAACGATAAATACACCATAACCTGCAGGTACAACACATCATTACAAGCAACGATAAATACACTGAGGTGTGGAGTAATGACCAACAACTGTTGTACTGATGAACATAATTCCTGATTTTCAATGACATTACAGTGGTCATGGGCAACTTATCATTTTCTTATATATATATATATATATATATATATATATATATATATATATATATATATATATATATATATATATATATATATATATATATATATATATATATATATTTATTTTATTTTGCTTTGTCGCTGTCTCCCGCGTTTGCGAGGTAGCGCAAGGAAACAGACGAAAGGAATGGCTCAACCCACCCCCATACACATTGATATACATACACGTCCACTCACGCAAATATACATACCTATACATCTCAATGTACACATACATATATACACACACACACATATACATATATGCACATGTACACAATTCACACTGTCTGCCTTTATTTGTTCCCATCGCCACCTCACCACACATGGAATAACAACCCCCTCCTCCCTCATGTGTGCGAGGTAGCGCTAGGAAAAGACACCAAAGGCCCCATTCGTTCACACTCAGTCTCTAGCTGTCATGTAATAATGCACCGAAACCACAGCTCCCTTTCCACATCCAGGCCCCACAGAACTTTCCATGGTTTACCCAAGACGCTTCACATGCCCTGGTTCAATCCATTGACAGCACGTCGACCCCGGTATACCACATCGTTCCAATTCACTCTATTCCTTGCACGCCTTTCACCATCCTGCATGTTCAGGTCCCGATCACTCAAAATCTTTTTCACTCCATCTTTCCACCTCCAATTTGGTTTCCCCCTTCTCCTCCTTTCCTCCACCTCTGACACTCCAATTGACCCCAAGAATTTTTTAGTTCTCCTTTTTAGTAATAATTTTATTTTACTTTCCATGTTGCTTAAATCCTTTAATGTAAATATTTCCTTCAGCACCAATAATACTATAAAGAATATCTTAATCAGGAATTCACTAAAAAAATTCTCCTGTGTGCATCTATAAAGTGCCATGTCGAAACTGTGATAAGTTTTATGTTGGGCAGACTGGTCAGGATCTCTCTGTTAGACTTAAGCAGCATAGATATAGTATAAGAACGGGACAAGAATCGAATGCCTTGTTTAATCACGTTAAAAAACTATGATCATTGTATTGACTGGAGTAATGCCATCTCAGTTATCAACTCTAACTCTATTACCACGAGAAATATCATTGTATCTTCTACTATTAGGTAAACAAAGAATTTCTAATCTTAATATTGTGATGGTCTATACAAATTGGATAATTTATTGTCCACATAATAAGTTTAACGCTCGTTATCTGTCTTCGACAATCGCATGTTTACCAAATGGCGTCCTAGCTACTTTTTTTCGTTGTATATCAACTGACTGTTATAATTCTCTCTTGTGTCTCCCCTGATGATGTGATAATTACACGAAAGTGCACTTGGGAACTTATCGTGTTTCATTTTTCCCCTGGAGTCATAGGAATGTACTTGATCACGCGCAAAATTGTGATCCTTTCCAACATGAATTCCACACGGCTCTTCTATTACTTCTCTACAAGCTGTCCTGGACTTTCTCCTTTCGTTACTGCTTTCTCCAAATCGTTAATCAAGGCCCACCAACTGAAGTTATGATTTGGATTCCTTAGGAAATGCCTTGATGAACAAATGATGCCAAGATCTGTCCTACCTCAGCGATTGTTGCAACTGTCTGGTCGACCATTTCAACAATTCCAAAACATCATTTTAAAGAAACATATTGAATTAAAGAAACATATTGAATTAAAGAAGATTGAAATGGAGGAGGCTTTTCGTATTACAATAGAGAAGAAACGTGCCTTTCAAATGGCTATCCCGACATATTGGAAGAACCGGATGTTGGACTATTGCTATAGTAGATTAAGAAGTGAACGCAAGTAGGATACAAATGAAACTAAATTGTAAGTTGGATCATCTTATTGAAAACAGCGACTGGACTAAGAACACAAACCCCTCTTTTGTGGTAAACCTGTCTAATAAACAACTAGATAAAGATTCCTTGTGCGCCTGAGGGTATGGATTAAGTTTTGTGTGCTCTAACAGAGAAGCCAGCTGTGTTGATGCCACAAAGTCTTTCTATGAATTAGAAAAATACAGTAATTTAAGTAATGATAATATTAATATCTGTAATGGTTTAGTGTATGCCAGTTTGTCAAAACCAGTGGAACCTAATTGCCCTAAAAGATAAATAAGAGCTATTTTTGCAGTCCAGAGTATATTGGTGATGAGTTTGAGAAGATATATTCTATTGGATCTAAGTTAAAGTACCCTAGATCTTTCATTGATAAATCCCGTAGGTTAGCAAAGAAATCATTTTACAGAGTTGAGCTCAAACCTCCAATTGACACCAGGAATCCCTTAGCTCTCCCTTTTAATAATAATTTTACTTTACCTCCCATGTTGCTTAAATCCTTTCATGTAAATTCTCCTGGGTGCATGTATTAAGTGCCATGTCGAAATTGAGATAAATCTTATATCGTTCAGAATTGTAAGGATCTATCTGTTAGACTTAAGCAACATAAATAGAGTATAAGAACGGGACAAGAATCAAATGCTTTGTTTAATAACGTTGAAAATTATGATCATTGTATTGACTGGAGTAATGCCATCTCACTTATTAACTCTAACTCATTAATTAACTCTAACTCTATTACCACGAGAAATATCATTGAATCTTCAATTATGGAATACACAAAGAACTCTAATCTTGATATTAAAGATAGTCTATACAAATTGGACAACTTTATTGTTGATAAAATTTGTAAACAACTCACCTTCTTGACCACATAAGTTTATGATACGCTCGTTGTCTGTCTTCGACAATCGCATGTCTACCAAATGGCGTCCTAGATACGTCTCTTCGTTGTATATCAACTGACTGTTATATTTCTCTCTTGTGTCTCCCCTAATGATGTGATTATTACACTAAAGTGCACTTAGGAACTTATCGTCTTTCATTTTCCCCGTGGACTCATGGTGAGGTGCCTGAGGATTGGCGGAATGCTTGCATAGTGCCATTATACAAAGGCAAAGGGGGTAAAAGTGAGTGCTCAAATTACAGAGGTATAAGTTTGTTGAGTATTCTTGCGAAATTATGTGAGAGGGTATCGATTGAGAGGGTGAAGGCATGTACAGAGCATCAGATTGGGGAAGAACATTGTGGTTTCAGAAGTGGTAGAGGCTGTGTGGATCAGGTGTTTGCTTTGAAGAATGTATGTGAGAAATACTTAGAAAAGCAAATGGATTTGTATGTAGCATTTATATTGTATATATATATGTATATATATATATATATATATATATATATATATATATATATATATATATATATATATATGTATATGTATATATATTGTAAAGGCAATTACATGTTTACCAAATGGCGTCCTAGCTTCGTCTCTTCGATGTATATCAATTGACTGTTATATTTCTCTCTTGTGTCTCCCCTGATGATATGATTATTACACGAAAGTGCACTTGGGAACTTATCTTCTTTTTCCCCGTGAATTTATAGGAATATATATATATATATATATATATATATATATATATATATATATATATATATATATATATATATATATATATATATATATATATATATATATATATATATATATATATATATATATATATATATATATATATATATATATATATATATATATATATATATATATATATATATATATATATGTGAAAGAAGAGAGCTGAGAGTAAATGTGAATAAGAGCAAGGTTATTAGATACAGTAGGTTTGAGGGACAAGTAAACTGGGAGGTAATTTTGAATAGAGAAAAACTGGAGGAAGTGAAGTCTCTTCGATATCTGGTAGTGGATTTGACAGCGGATGGAACCATGGAAGCGTAAGTGAATCATAGGGTGGGGGAGGGGGCGAAAAGTTTGGGAGCCTTGAAGAATGTGTGGAAGTCGAGAACGTTATCTTGGAAAGCAAAAATTGGTATGTTTGAAGGAATAGTGGTTCCAAGAATGTTATATGGGCTATAGACAGAGTTGTGCGGAGGAGGGTGGATGTGCTGAAATAAGATGTTTGAGGACAATATGTGGTGTGAGGTGGTTTGATCGATAAGTAATGAAAGGGTAAGAGAGATGTGTGGTAATAAGAAGAGTGTGGTTGAGAGAGTAGAAGAGGGTGTTTTGAAATGTTTTGGCCACATTGAGAAAATGAGTGAGGAAAGATTGACAAAGAAGGCATACTTGCCCCTCTTTCCAAAACTCTTGCATTCACCTCGCTAACAACCCCATTCATAAACAACTTAAACAACCATGGAGACATCACGCACCCTTGCCGCAAACCGACATTCACTGAGAACCAATCACTTTCCTCTCTTCCTACACGTACACATGCCTTACATCCTCGATAAAACTTTTCACTGCTTCTAACAACTTTCCTCCCGCACCATATGTTCGTAATACTTTCCACAGAACATCTCTATCAACTCTATCATATGCCTTCTCCAGATCCATAAATGCTACATACAAATCCATTTGCTTTTCTAAGTATTTCTCACATACATTCTTCAAAGCAAACACCTGATCCACACATCCTCTACCACTTCTGAAACCACAATGTTCTTCCCCAATCTGATGCTCTGTACATGCCTTCACCCTCTCAATCAATACCCTCCCATATAATTTCCCAGGAATACTCAACAAACTTATGCCTCTGTAATTTGAGCACTCACTTTTACCCCCTTTGCCTTTGTACAATGGCACTATGCAAGCATTCCGCCAATCCTCAGGCACCTCACCATGAGTCCACGGGGAAAATGAAAGACGATAAGTTCCTAAGTGCACTTTAGTGTAATAATCACATCATTAGGGGAGACACAAGAGAGAAATATAACAGTCAGTTGATATACAACGAAGAGACGTAGCTAGGACACCATTTGGTAAATATGCGATTGTCGAAGACTGACAACGAGCGTATCATAAACTTATGTGGTCAAGAAGGTGAGTTGTTTACAAATTTTATCAACAATAAAGTTGTCCATTTTGTATAGACTATCTTTAATATTAAGATTAGAATTATTTGTGTATTCCATAATTGAAGATTCAATGATATTTCTCGTGGTAATAGAGTTAGAGTTAATGAATGAGATGGCATTACTCCAGTCAATACAATGATCATAATTTTCAACGTTATTAAACAAAGCATTTGATTCTTGTCCCGTTCTTATACTATATTTATGTTGCTTAAGTCTAACAGAAAGATCCTTACAATTCTGAACGATATAAGATTTATCTCAATTTCGACATGGCACTTAATACATGCACCCAGGAGAATTTACATGAAAGGATTTAAGCAACATGGGAGGTAAAGTAAAATTATTATTAAAAGGGAGAGCTAAGGGATTCCTGGTGTCAATTGGAGGTTTGAGCTCAACTCTGTAAAATGATTTCTTTGCTAACTTACGGGATTTATCAATGAAAGATCTAGGGTACTTTAACTTAGATCCAATAGAATATATCTTCTCAAACTCATCACCAATACACTCTGGACTGCAAGAACGTAATGCCCTTAGGAACATAGACTGAAATGATGATAATTTAACTCTGTCATGTTGAGATGATTAATATGCTAAACTTAAACTTGTTTCCTTGTCTATGGATCATGCAATCTAAAAATGGTAAAATACCGTTATTTTTACTTTCTACTGTAAGTTTGATGGAAGGTACTAAATTGTTAAGTAAGGGGAGAAATATTTGTGAGTTTCCATTTGTTGGCCAAACACAGAACATCTACATACTTAAACCAAATTGCATTAGAAGGTGAGATATCCTTTAGTAATTTTGTTCCAAAAAATTCCATATAAAGATTACTTAGTACAGGTGAAAGAGGGTTACCCATTGCGATACCAAATTTTTGAGCATAATATTCTAAATACACACAGTCTTTTGTACACAAATTTATCATTCACTGAGAACAGACTTTAAAACAGATAAATGAGTATCATCCAAGGTATCAAATGAATATTTTAAAAGGTCATCAACTGGAACAAGTTTGAAATCAAAATTAACATTGATATTGTTTAGCTTGTTAACTAAATCTACATTGTTAATGATATTTGAATTTGATATCTTACCCACTAAAGGGCTTAATAAAGAAACTAATCATTTTGACAATCTATATGTGATGGAGCCTACTGAACTCACTATAGGTCTTGCTGGATAACTTTGTTTATGTGTTTTGATAAGTCCATACATATATGGCAATGAAGGGGACTAAGATGACAAACTTTTGATAGGAGAACCATTACCTTTCAACAACAACTTCAATTCTTCATTAAAATGGGAATTAACTGCTTCTAGGGGATTCTTACTGAGTTTAGAATATATTGTGTTATCATTTAAAAGATCATTCATTTTAGATAATTACTTTTGTCCATAATCACAACAGTGTTAGCCTTATCTGCTTTAGTAATATGTACATCATTGTCGTTTTTTAAGGTGTTAATAGCTCTTATAAATCTTTTAGGGCAATTAGGTTCCACTGGTTTTGACAAACTGGCATACACTAAACCCTTGCAAATATTAATATCGTCATTACTTAAATCACTGTATTTTTCTAAATCATAGAAAAACTTTGTGGCATCAACACAGCTGGCTTCTCTGTTAGAACACACAAAACTTAATCCATACCCTAAGGCGCACAAGGAATCTTTATCTAGTTGTTTACTAGACAGGTTTACCACAAAAGAGGGGTTTGTGTTCTTAGTCCAGTCGCTGTTTTCAATAAGATGATCCAACTTACAATTTAGTTTCATTTGTAGCCTACTTGCGTTCACTTCTTAATCTATTATAGCAATAGTCCAACATCCGGTTCTTCCAATATGTCGGTATAGCCATTTGAAAGGCACGTTTCTTCTCTATTGTAATACGAAAAGCCTCCTCCATTTCAATCTTCTTTAATTCAATATGTTTCTTTAATTCAATATGTTTCTTTAAAATGATGTTTTGGAATTGTTCAAATGGTCGACCAGACAGTTGCAACAATCGCTGAGGTAGGACAGATCTTGGCATCATTTGTTCATCAAGGCATTTCCTAAGGAATCCAAATCATAACTTCAGTTGGTGGGCCTTGATTAACGATTTGGAGAAAGCAGTAACGAAAGGAGAAAGTCCAGGACAGCTTGTAGAGAAGTAATAGAAGAGCCGTGTGGAATCCATGTTGGAAAGAATCACAATTTTGAGCGTGATCAAGTACATTCCTATGACTCCAGGGGAAAATGAAACACGATAAATTCCCAAGTGCACTTTCGTGTAATTATCACATCATCAGGGGAGACACAAGAGAGAAATATAACAGTCAGTTGATATACAACGAAAAAAAGTAGCTAGGACGCCATTTGGTAAACATGCGATTGTCGAAGACAGACAACGAGCGTTAAACTTATTATGTGGACAAGAAGGTGAATTGTTTACAAATTTTATGAACAATAAATCATCCAATTTGTATAGACCATCACAATATTAAGATTAGAAATTCTTTGTGTATCTAATAGTAGAAGATACAATGATATTTCTCGTGGTAATAGAGTTAGAGTTGATAACTGAGATGGCATTACTCCAGTCAATACAATGATCATAGTTTTTTAACGTGATTAAACAAGGCATTCGATTCTTGTCCCGTTCTTATACTATATCTATGCTGCTTAAGTCTAACAGAGAGATCCTAACCAGTCTGCCCAACATAAAACTTATCACAGTTTCGACATGGCACTTTATAGATGCACCCAGGAGAATTTTTTTTAGTGAATTCCTGATTAAGATATTCTTTATAGTATTATTGGTGCTGAAGGAAATATTTACATTAAAGGATTTAAGCAACATAGAAAGTAAAGTAAAATTATTACTAAAAAGGAGAACTAAAAGATTCTTGGGGTCAATTGGAGGTTTGGGCTCAACTCTATAAATGATTTCTTTGCTAACTTAAGGGATTTATCAATGAAAGATCTAGGGTACTTTAACTTAGATCCAATAGGATATATCTTCTCAAACTCATCATCAGTATACTCTGGACTACAAATACGTTATGCCCTAAGGAACATAGATTGAAATGATAATAGTCTAACTCTGTTATGTTGAGATGTGTAATAATGGATATATGAGCATACATTTGTAGGTTTTCCGTATATGCTAAACTTGAACTTGTTTACTTGCCTATGGATCATGCAATATATATATATATATATATATATATATATATATATATATATATATATATATATATATATATATATATATATATATATATATATATCTTTCAAACTATTCGCCATTTCCCGCATTAGCGAGGTAGCGTTAAGAACAGAGGACTGGGCCTTGAGGGAATACCCTCACCTGGCCCAATTCTCTGTTCCTTCTTTTGGAAAACTAAAAAAAAAAAAAAAAAAAACGAGAGGGGAGGATTTCCAGCCCCCCGCTCCCTCCCCTTTTAGTCGCCTTCTACGACACGCAGGGAATACGTGGGAAGTATTCTTTCTCCCCTATCCCCAGGGATAATATATATATATATATATATATATATATATATATATTTTTTTTTTTCTTTTTTTTGCTTTGTCGCTGTCTCCCGCGTTTGCGAGGTAGCGCAAGGAAACAGACGAAAGAAATGGCCCAACCTACCCCCATACACATGTATATACATACGTCCACACACTCAAATATACATACCTACACAGCTTTCCATGGTTTACCCCAGACGCTTCACATGCCCTGATTCAATACACTGACAGCACGTCAACCCCGGTATACCATATCGATCCAATTCACTCTATTCCTTGCCCTCCTTTCACCCTCCTGCATGTTCAGGCCCCGATCACACAAAATCTTTTTCACTCCATCTTTCCACCTCCAATTTGGTCTCACACTTCTCGTTCCCTCCACCTCCGACACATATATCCTCTTGGTCAATCTTTCCTCACTCATTCTCTCCATGTGCCCAAAACATTTCAAAACACCCTCTTCTGCTCTCTCAACCACGCTCTTTTTATTTCCACACATCTCTCTTACTCTTACGTTTCTTACTCGATCAAACCACCTCACACCACATATTGTACTCAAACATCTCATTTCCAGCACATCCATCCTCCTGCGCACAACTCTATCCATAGCCCACGCCTCGCAACCATACAACATTGTTGGAACCACAATTCCTTCAAACATACCAATTTTTGCTTTCCGAGATAATGTTCTCGACTTCCACACATTCTTCAAGGATCCCAGGATTTTCGCCCCCTCCCCCACCCTATGATCCACTTCCGCTTCCATGGTTCCATCCGCTGCCAGATCCACTCCCAGATATCTAAAACACTTTACTTCCTCCAGTTTTTCTCCATTCAAACTTACCTCCCAAATGACTTGACCCTCAACCCAACTGTACCTAATAACCTTGCTCTTATTCACATTTACTCTTAACTTTCTTCTTTCACACACTTTACCAAACTCAGTCACCAGCTTCTGCAGTTTCTCACATGAATCAGCCACCAGCGCTGTATCATCAGCAAACAACAACTGACTCACTTCCCAAGCTCTCTCATCCCCAACAGACTTCATACTTGCCCCTCTTTCCAAAACTCTTGCATTCACCTCCCTAACAACCCCATCCACTAACAAATCAAACAACCATGGAGACATCACACACCCCTGCCGCAAATCTACATTCACTGGGAACCAATCACTTTCCTCTCTTCCTACACGTACAAATGCCTTACATCCTCGATAAAAACTTTTCACTGCTTCTAACAACTTGCCTCCCACACCATATATTCTTAATACCTTCCACAGAGCATCTCTATCAACTCTATCATATGCCTTCTCCAGATCCATAAATGCTATATACAAATCTATCTGCTTTTCTAAGTATTTCTCACATACATTCTTCAAAGCAAACACCTGATCCACACATCCTCTACCACTTCTGAAACCAGACTGATCTTCCCCAATCTGATGCTCTGTACATGCCTTCACCCTCTCAATCAATACCCTCCCATATAATTTACCAGGAATACTCAACAAACTTATACCTCTATAATTTGAGCATTCACTCTTATCCCCTTCGCCTTTGTACAATGGCACTATGCACGCATTCCGCCAATCCTCAGGCACCTCACCATGAGTCATACATACATTAAATAACCTTACCAACCAGTCAATAATACAGTCATCCCCTTTTTTAATAAATTCCACTGCAATACCATCCAAACCTGCTGCCTTGCCGGCTTTCATCTTCCGCAAAGCTTTTACTACCTCTTCTCTGTTTACCAAATCATTTTCCTTAACCCTCTCACTTTGCACACCACCTCGATCAAAACACCCTATATCTGCCAATCTATCATCAAACACATCCAACAAACCTTCAAAATACTCACTCCATTTCCTTCCCACATCACCACTACTTGTTATCACCTCCCCATTTGCGCCCTTCAGTGAAGTTCCCATTTGCTCCCTTGTCTTACGCACTTTATTTACCTCCTTCCAGAACATCTCTTTATTCTCCCTAAAATTTTATGATACTCTCTCACCCCAACTCTCATTTGCCCTCTTTTTCACCTCTTGCACCTTTCTCTTGACCTCCTGTCTCTTTCTTTTATACATCTCCCACTCAACTGCATTTTTTCCCTGCAAAAATCGTCCAAATGCCTCTCTCTTCTCTTTCTCTAATAATCTTACTTCTTCATCCCACCACTCACTACCCTTTCTAATCAACCCACCTCCCACTCTTCTCATGCCACAAGCATCTTTTGCGCAATCCATCACTGATTCCCTAAATACATCCCATTCCTCCCCCACTCCCCTCACTTCCATTGTTCTCACCTTTTTCCATTCTGTACTCAGTCTCTCCTGGTACTTCCTCACACAAGTCTCCTTCCCAAGCTCACTTACTCTCACCACCCTCTTCACCCCAACATTCACTCTTCTTTTCTGAAAACCCATACAAATCTTCACCTTAGCCTCCACAAGATAATGATCAGACATCCCTCCAGTTGCACCTCTCAGCACATTAACATCCAAAAGTCTCTCTTTCGCCCGCCTGTCAATTAACACGTAATCCAATAACGCTCTCTGGCCATCTCTCCTACTTACATACGTATACTTATGTATATCTCGCTTTTTAAACCAGGTATTCCCAATCACCAGTCCTTTTTCAGCATATAAATCTACAAGCTCTTCACCATTTCCATTTAGTGGTTTTGATGCACGAGACCGGGTTATAGTGATGGGTGATTTGAATGCAAAGGTGAGTAATGTGGCAGTTGAGGGAATAATTGGTATACATGGGGTGTTCAGTGTTGTAAATGGAAATGGTGAAGAGCTTGTAGATTTATGTACTGAAAAAGGACTGATGATTGGGAATACCTGGTTTAAAAAGCGAGATATACATAAGTATACTTATGTAAGTAGGAGAGATGGCCAGAGAGCGTTATTGGATTACGTGTTAATTGACAGGCGTGCGAAAGAGAGACTTTTGGATGTTAATGTGCTGAGAGGTGCAACTGGAGGGATGTCTGATCATTATCTTGTGGAGGCTAAGGTGAAGATTTGTATGGGTTTTCAGAAAAGAAGAGTGAATGTTGGGGTGAAGAGGGTGGTGAGAGCGAGTGAGCTTGAGAAGGAGACCTGTGTGAGGAAGTACCAGGAGAGACTGAGTACAGAATGGAAAAAGGTGAGAACAATGGAAGTAAGGGGAGTGGGGGAGGAATGGGATGTATTTAGGGAATCAGTGATGGATTGCGCAAAAGATGCTTGTGGCATGAGAAGAGTGGGAGGTGGGTTGATTAGAAAGGGTAGTGAGTGGTGGGATGAAGAAGTAAGAGTATTAGTGAAAGAGAAGAGAGAGGCATTTGGACGATTTTTGCAGGGAAAAAATGCAATTGAGTGGGAGATGTATAAAAGAAAGAGACAGGAGGTCAGGAGAAAGGTGCAAGAGGTGAAAAAAAGGGCAAATGAGAGTTGGGGTGAGAGAGTATCATTAAATTTTGGGGAGAATAAAAAGATGTTCTGGAATGAGGTAAATAAAGTGCGTAAGACAAGGGAGCAAATGGGAACTTCACTGAAGGGCGCAAATGGGGAGGTGATAACAAGTAGTGGTGATGTGAGGAGATGGAGTGAGTATTTTGAAGGTTTGTTGAATGTGTTTGATGATAGAGTGGCAGATATAGGGTGTTTTGGTCGATGTGGTGTGCAAAGTGAGAGGGTTAGGGAAAATGATTTGGTAAACAGAGAAGAGGTAGTGAAAGCTTTGCGGAAGATGAAAGCCGGCAAGGCAGCAGGTTTGGATGGTATTGCAGTGGAATTTATTAAAAAAGGGAGTGACTGTATTGTTGACTGGTTGGTAAGGTTATTTAATGTATGTATGACTCATGGTGAGGTGCCTGAGGATTGGTGGAATGCGTGCATAGTGCCATTGTACAAAGGCAAAGGGGATAAGAGTGAGTGCTCAAATTACAGAGGTATAAGTTTGTTGAGTATTCCTGGTAAATCATATGGGAGGGTATTGATTGAGAGGGTGAAGGCATGTACAGAGCATCAGATTGGGGAAGAGCAGTGTGGTTTCAGAAGTGGTAGAGGATGTGTGGATCAGGTGTTTGCTTTGAAGAATGTATGTGAGAAATACTTAGAAAAGCAAATGGATTTGTATGTAGCATTTATGGATCTGGAGAAGGCATATGATAGAGTTGATAGAGATGCTCTGTGGAAGGTATTAAGAATATATGGTGTGGGAGGAAAGTTGTTAGAAGCAGTGAAAAGTTTTTATCGAGGATGTAAGGCATGTGTACGTGTAGGAAGAGAGGAAAGTGATTGGTTCCCAGTGAATGTAGGTTTGCGGCAGGGGTGTGTGATGTCTCCATGGTTGTTTAATTTGTTTATGGATGGAGTTGTTAGGGAGGTAAATGCAAGAGTTTTGGAAAGAGGGGCAAGTATGAAGTCTGTTGGGGATGAGAGAGCTTGGGAAGTGAGTCAGTTGTTGTTCGCTGATGATACAGCGCTGGTGGCTGATTCATGTGAGAAACTGCAGAAGCTGGTGACTGAGTTTGGTAAAGTGTGTGGAAGAAGAAAGTTAAGAGTAAATGTGAATAAGAGCAAGGTTATTAGGTACAGTAGGGTTGAGGGTCAAGACAATTGGGAGGTGAGTTTGAATGGAGAAAAACTGGAGGAAGTGAAGTGTTTTAGATATCTGGGAGTGGATCTGGCAGCGGATGGAACCATGGAAGCGGAAGTGGATCATAGGGTGGGGGAGGGGGCGAAAATTCTGGGAGCCTTGAAGAATGTGTGGAAGTCGAGAACATTATCTCGGAAAGCAAAAATGGGTATGTTTGAAGGAATAGTGGTTCCAACAATGTTGTATGGTTGCGAGGCGTGGGCTATGGATAGAGTTGTGCGCAGGAGGATGGATGTGCTGGAAATGAGATGTTTGAGGACAATGTGTGGTGTGAGGTGGTTTGATCGAGTGAGTAACGTAAGGGTAAGAGAGATGTGTGGAAATAAAAAGAGCGTGGTTGAGAGAGCAGAAGAGGGTGTTTTGAAGTGTTTTGGGCACATGGAGAGGATGAGTGAGGAAAGATTGACCAAGAGGATATATGTGTCGGAGGTGGAGGGAACAAGGAGAAGAGGGAGACCAAATTGGAGGTGGAAAGATGGAGTGAAAAAGATTTTGTGTGATCGGGGCCTGAACATGCAGGAGGGTGAAAGGAGGGCAAGGAATAGAGTGAATTGGAGCGAGGTGGTATACCGGGGTTGACGTGCTGTCAGTGGATTGAATCAAGGCATGTGAAGCGTCTGGGGTAAGCCATGGAAAGCTGTGTAGGTATGTATATTTGCGTGTGTGGACGTATGTATATACATGTGTATGGGGGGGGGTTGGGCCATTTCTTTCGTCTGTTTCCTTGCGCGACCTCGCAAACGCGGGAGACAGCGACAAAGTATAATAATATATATATATATAATATATATATATATATATATATATATATATATATATATATATATATATATATATATATATATATATATATATTTATTTATTTATTTTGCTTTGTCGCTGTCTCCCGCGTTAGCGAGGTAGCGCAAGGAAACAGACGAAAGATTGGCCCAGCCCGCCCACATACACATGTATATACATACACGTCCACACACGCAAATATACATACCTATACATCTCAATGTACACATATATATACACACACAGACATATACATATATACACATGTACATAATTCATACTGTCTGCCTTTATTTATTCTCATCGCCATCCCTCCAAACATGGAATAACAACCCCCTCCCCCCTCATGTGTGCGAGATAGCGCTAGGAAAAGACAACAAAGGCCCCATTCGTTCACACTCAGTCTCTAGCTGTTATGTAATAATGCACCGAAACCACAGCTTCCTTTCCACATCCAGGCCCCACAGAACTTTCCATGGTTTACCCAAGACGCTTCACATGCCCTGGTTCAATCCATTGACAGCACGTCGACCCCGGCTTACCACATCGTTCCAATTCACTCTATTCCTTGCACGCCTTTCACCCTCCTGCATGTTCAGGCCCCGATCACTCAAAATCTTTTTCACTCCATCTTTCCACCTCCAATTTGGTTTCCCACTTCTCCTCCTTCCCTCCACCTCCGACACATATATCCTCTTGGTCAATCTTTCCTCACTCATTCTTTCCATGTGACCAAACCATTTCAAAACACCCTCTTCTGCTCTTTCAACCACACACTTTTTATTTCCACACATCTCTCTCACCCTTATATTGCTTACTCGATCAAACCACCTCACAACACATATAGTCCTCAAACATCTCATTTCCAGCACATCCATCCTCCTGCACACAACTCTATCCATAGCCCACGCCTCGCAACCATACAACATTGTTGGAACCACTATTCCTTCAAACATACCAATTTTTGCTTTCCGAGATAATGTTCTCGACTTCCACACATTCTTCAAGGCTCCCAGGATTTTCGCCCCCTCCCCCACCCTATGATTCACTTCCGCTTCCATGGTTCCATCCGCTGCCAGATCCACTCCCAGATATCTAAAACACTTTACTTCCTCCAGTTTTTCTCCATTCAAACTTACCTCCCAGTTGACTTGACCCTCAACCCTACTGTACCTAATAACCTTGCTTTTATTCATATTTACTCTTAACTTTCTTCTTTCACACACTTTACCAAACTCAGTCACCAGCTTCTGCAGTTTCTCACATGAATCAGCCACCAGCGCTGTATCATCAGCGAACAACAACTGACTCACTTCCCAAGCTCTCTCATCCACAACAGACTGCATACTTGCCCCTAATTCCAAAACTCTTGCATTCACCTCCCTAACAACCCCATCCATAAACAAATTAAACAACCATGGAAACATCACACACTCCTGCCGCAAACCTACATTCACTGAGAACCAATCACTTTCCTCTCCTCCTACACGTACACATGCCTTACATCCTCGATAAAAACTTTTCACTGCTTCTAACAACTTACTCCCACACTATATATTCTTAATACCTTCCACAGAGCATCTCTATCAACTCTATCGTAAACCTTCTCCAGATCCATAAATGCTACATACAAATCTATTTGCTTTTCTAAGTATTTCTCACATACATTCTTCAAAGCAAACACCTGATCCACACATCCTCTACCACTTCTGAAACCAGACTGATCTTCCCCAGTCTGATGCTCTGTACATGCCTTCACCCTCTCAATCAATACCCTCACATATAATTTACCAGGAATACTCAACAAACTTATACCTCTGTAATTTGAGCACTCACTCTTATCCCCTTTGCCCTTGTACAATGGCACTATGCAAGCATTCCGCCAATCCTCAGGCACCTCACCATGAAACATTCATACATTAAATAACCTTACCAACCAGTCAACAATACTTTCACCCACTTTTTTAATAAATTCCACTGCAATACCATCCAAACCTGCTGCCTTGCCAACTTTCATCTTCCGCAAAGCTTTTACTACCTCTTCTCTGTTTACCAAATCATTTTCCCTAACCCTCTCACTTTGCACACCACCTCGACCAAAACACCCTATATCTGCCACTCTATCATCAAACACATTTAACAAACCTTCAAAATACTCACTCCATCTCCTTCCCACATCACCACTACTTGTTATCACCTCCCCATTAGCCCCCTTCATTGAAGTTCCCATTTGCTCCCTTGTCTTACGCACTTTATCTACCTCTTTCCAAAACATCTTTTTATTCTCCCTAAAATTTAATGATGCTCTCTCACCCCAACTCTCATTTGCCCTCTTTTTCACCTCTTGCACCTTTCTCTTGACCTCCTGCCTCTTTCTTTCATACATCTCCCAATCATTTGCATTATTTCCCTGCAAAAATCGTCCAAATGCCTCTCTCTTCTCTTTCACTAATAATCTTACTTGCTCATCCCACCACTCACTACCCTTTCTAATCAACCCACCTCCCACGCTTCTCATGCCACAAGAATCTTTTGCGCAAGCCATCACTGCTTCCCTAAATACATCCCATTCCTCCCCCACTCCCCTTACCTCCTTTGTTCTCACCTTTTTCCGTTCTGTACTCGATCTCTCATGGTACTTCTTCACACAAGTCTCCTTCCCAAGCTCACTTACTCTCATCACTCTCTTCACCCCAACATTCTCTCTTCTTTTCTGAAAACCCCTGCAAATCTTCACCTTCGCCTCCAGAAGATAATGATCAGACATCCCTCCAGTTGCACCTCTCAGCACATTAACATCCAAAAGTCTCTCTTTCGCGCGCCTATCAATTAACACGTAATCCAATAACGCTCTCTGGCCATCTCTCCTACTTATATACGTATGCTTATGTATATCTCGCTTTTTTAACTAGGCATTCCCAATCATCAGTCCTTTTTCAGCACATAAATCTACAAGCTCTTCTCCAATTCCATTTACAACACTGAACACCCCATGTATACCAATTATTCCCTCAACTGCCACATTACTTACCTTTGCATTGAAATCACCCGTCACTATAACCCGGTATTGTGCATCAGAACCACTAACACATTCATTCAGCTGCTCCCAAAACACTTGCCTCTCATGATCTTTCTTCTCATGCCCAGGTGCATAAGCACCCATCTCTCTCCATCAACTTTCAGTTTTATCCATATCAATCTAGAATTAACTTTCTTACACTCTATCACATACTCCCACAACTCCTGTTTCAGGAGTAGTGCTACTCCTTCCCTTGCTCCTGTCCTCTCACTAACCCCTGACTTTACTCCCAAGACATTCCTAAACCACTCTTCCCCTTTACCCTTGAGCTTCGTTTCACTCAGAGCAAAACATCCAGGTTCCTTTCCTCAAACATACTACCTATCTCTCCTTTTTTCTCATCTTCGTTACATCCACACACATTTATACACCCCCAATCTGAGCCTTCGAGGAAGATGAGCACTCCCCGCGTGACTCCTTCTTCTGTTTCCCCTTTTAGAAAGTTAAAATACAAGGAGGGAAGGGTTTCTGGCCCCCCGCTCCCGTCCCCCTTAGTCGCCTTCTACGACACGTGAGGAATGCATGGGAAGTATTCTTTCTCCCCTATCCCCAGGGATAAATATATATATATATATATATATATATATATATATATATATATATATATATATATATATATATATATATATATATATATATATATATATATATATATATATATATATATATATATATATATATATATATATATATATATATATATATATATATATATATATATATATATATATATATATATATATATATATATATATATATAGGTAGAAGATGTGTGATTCAGTTGTTTGCTTTGAAGAATGTATGTGAGAAATACTTAGAAAAGCAAATGGATTTGTATATAGCATTTATGGAGCTGGAGAAGGCATATGATAGAGTTGATAGAGATGCTCTGTGGAAGGTACTAAGAATATATGGTGTGGGAGGCAAGTTGTTAGAAGCAGTGAAAAGTTTTTATCGAGGATGTAAGGCATGTGTACGTGTAGGAAGAGAGGAGAGTGATTGGTTCTCAGTGAATGTAGGTTTGCGGCAGGGGTGTGTGATGTCTCCATGGTTGTTTAATTTGTTTATGGATGGGGTTGTTAGGGAGGTGAATGCAAGAGTTTTGGAAAGAGGGGCAAGTATGAAGTCTGTTGTGGATGAGAGAGCTTGGGAAATGAGTCAGTTGTTGTTCGCTGATGATACTGCGCTGGTGGCTGATTCATGTGAGAAACTGCAGAAGCTGGTGACTGAGTTTGGTAAAGTGTGTGAAAGAAGAAAGTTAAGAGTAAATGTGAATAAGAGCAAGGTTAATAGGTACAGTAGGGTTGAGGGTCAAGTCAACTGGGAGGTAAGTTTGAATGGAGAAAAACTGGAGGAAGTAAAGTGTTTTGAATATCTGGGACTGGATCTGGCAGCGGATGGAACCATGGAAGCGGAAGTGAATCATAGGGTAGGGGAGGGGGCGAAAATCCTGGGAGCCTTGAAGAATGTGTGAAGTCGAGAACATTATCTCGGAAAGCAAAAATGGGTATGTTTGAAGGAATAGTGGTTCCAACAATGTTGTATGGTAGCGAGGCGTGGACTATGGATAGAGTTGTGCGCAGGAGGGTGGATGTGCTGGAAATGAGATGTTTGAGGACAATATGAGGTGTGAGGTGGTTTGATCGAGTAAGTAATGTAAGGGTAAGAGAGATGTGTGGAAATGAAAAGAGCGTGGTTGAGAGAGCAGAAGAGGGTGTTTTGAAATGGTTTGGTCACATGGAGAGAATGAGTGAGGAAAGATTGACCAAGAGGATATATGTGTCGAAGGTGAAGGGAAGGAGGAGAAGTGGGAGACCAAATTGGAGGTGGAAAGATGGAGTGAAAAAGATTTTGAGTGATCGGGGCCTGAACATGCAGGAGGGTGAAAGGCGGGCAAGGAATAGGGTGAATTGGATCGATGTGGTATACCGGGGTCGACGTGCTGTCAATGGATTTAATCAGGGCATGTGAAGCGTCTGGGGTAAACCATGGAAAGTTCTGTGGGGCCTGGATGTGGAAAGAGAGATGTGGTTTCGGTGCATTATACATGACAGCTAGAGACTGAGTGTTAACGAATGTCGCCTTTGTTGTGGTTCAATGCCCTGGTTCAAGCTATTGACAGTATGTCGACCACGGTATACCACATCGTTCCAATTCAGGCCCAGATCGCTCAAAATCTTTTTCACTCCATCCTTACACCACCAATTTGGTCTCCACTTCTCCTCGTTCCCTCCACCTCTGACACAAATACCCTCTTTGTCAATTTTTCTCCACTCATTCTCTCCATGTGACCAAAACAATTTCAACAGACCCTCTTCTGCTCTCTCAACCACACTCTTTTCATTACTAAACATCTTTCTTACCCTTTCATTATCTACTCGATCAAACCACCTCACACCATATATTATCCTCAAACATCTCATTTCCAGCACATCCACCCTCCTGCGCACAACTCTATCCATAGGCTACGCCTTGCAACCATACAACATTGTTGGAACCACTATTCCTTCAAACATACCCATTTTTGCTTTCCGATATAATGTTATCGCCTTCGGTACATTCTTCTTTCTTCTTTCACACACTTTACCAAACTCAGTCTCCAGCTTCTGCAGTTTCTCACCCGAATCAGCCACCAGCGCTGTATCATCAGCGAACAACAACTGACTCACTTCCCAAGCTCTCTCATCCACAACAGACTGCATACTTGCCCCTCTTTCCAAAACTCTTCCATTCACCTACCTAACAACCCCATCCATAAACAAATTAAACAACTATGGAGACATCACACACCCCTGCCGCAAACCGACATTCACTGAGAACCAATCACTTTCCTCTCTTCCTACTCGTGCACATTCCTTACATCCTCCATCATCTCCCATGTGGTCAACTGTGGCATCTTCAACCAAGTCGTCAACTGTGCCATTATCTCCCATGCCGTCAACAGTGCCATCGTATCCCATTTCGACAAGTGTGCCATCATCTTCTATGTCGTCAACTGTGCCATCATCTATGTCGTCAACTGTGCTATCATCTACCATGTCGTCACCTGTGCCATCATCTCCAACGTCGTCAACTGTGACATCATATCTCATGTAGTTATGTATGCCATCATCTCCTACGTCGTCAACTGTGCCATCATCTATGTCGTCAACTGTACCATCATCTACCATTTCGTCACCTGTGCCATCATCTCCAATGTCGTCACCCTTACCATCATCTCCCATGTCGGTCATTGTGCCATCATCTCCCATGTCGGTCACTGTGCCATCATCTCCCATGTCGTCAACTGTGCCATCACTACGTATGTCGTCACCGTGACATCATCTCCCATGTCGTCAACTGTGCCATCATCTCCCATGTCGTCAACTGTGCCATCATTACGCAGATCAAGTGTGCCATCATCACCCATGTCGTCAACCGCTCCATCATCTACCATTTCGTCAACTATTCCATCACCCTCTTGTCGTCAAATGTGCCATCATCTCCCATGTCGGTCACTGTGCCATCATCTCCCATGTCGGTCAATGTGCCATCATCTCCCATGTCGTCAAATGTGCCATCATCATCTATGTCGTAAACTGTGCCTTCAATTCTTATGTCCGTCACTGTTCCATTGTTTACCATGTCTTCAAATGTCAGAGTTGTGAAGACCAAGTTTAACAACTGACAATGTTTTCAAGGAGATCAGTATCAACTGGTAGGGCTGCTAAGGTCATCAACATGTTAAGAACATTATTATGAACTAGCAGGGTTGTTAAGACCATCGTTATCATCTGGCAGTGTTGTTAAGACCGTCAATATAAACTGGCAGGGTTGTTAAGACCATCAATATGAATTGGCAGAGTTGTTAAGACCATCAATATAAACTGGCAGGTTTGTTCAGACCATCATTATGAACTGGCAGGGTTGTAAGACCATCAATATCAACTTTAAGGGTTGTCAATATCATCAATATGAAGTTTTTAAGACCATTAATATCAAAGGGAAAAGTTGGTAAGACCATCATTATGAAATGGCAGTGTTGTTTACACCATCAATATCAACTGGCAGAGTTGTTAAGACCATCAATATGAACTGGCAGGGTTGTTAAGAACATCAATATGAACTGGTAGGGTTGTTAAGACCATGAATACGAACTGAGAGGGTAGTTAACACCATCAATATGAACTGGCAGGGTTATTAAGACCATCAATATGAACTGGCAGGGTTGTTAAGACCATCAACATGAACTGGCAGGGTTGTTAAGACTATCAATATAAACTGGCAGGGTTGTCAATACCATCAATATGAACTGAGAGGGATGTTAAAACCTTCAATATGAATTGGCAGGGCTGGTGAGTCCATCAGTATCAACTGATAGAGGTGTTAAGGCAATCAGTATCAAGTGGCAAGGTTATTAGGACAATCAATATGAACTGGCAGGTTTTTAAGACCACCAATATCGACAGGTAGGGTTGTTAAGGCCATCTATATGAACTAGTAGGGTTGTTAGGACAATCAATATGAACTGACAAGCTTGTTGAGACAATCAGTATGGACTGATAGGTTGTTAAGACCATTGATATGAACTAGCAGGGTTGTTAAGACCATCAACATTAAATGGCAAGGTTGTTAAAACCATCAATATGAACTGGCAGGGTTGTTAAGACCTTCAATATGAACTAGCAGTTTTGCTAAGACCATCAACTTGAATTGGTAGGGTTGTTAACACCATCAATATGAAGTGGCAGGGTTATTAAGACCATCAGTAGGAAGTGAAAGGGTTGTTAAGATCATCAATATTAACTGGAAGAGTTGTTAAGACCATCAGTATGAAGTGGCAGAGTTGTTGAGACCATCAACATCAACTGGATGGGTTCTTAAGACCATCACAATGAACTGGCAGGGTTGTAAAGAACATTGATATGAACTGTCAGGGTTGTTATGACCATCAATATGAACTGGCAGGGTTGTTAATACCATCAATATCAACTGGCAGGGTTGTTAAGACCATCAACAGCTACTAGCAGATTTGTTAAGACCATCAATATCAACTGACAGGGTTGTTAAGACCATCAGTATGAACTGGCAGGGTTTTCAAGATCATCATTATAAACTGGAAGGGTTGTTAAGACCATCACTAGAACTGGCAAGGTTAATAATACCATCAATATGAACTGGCAGGGTTGTTAATACAATCAACATGAACTGAGAGGATTGTTAAGACCATCAGTATGAACTAGCAGAGTTGTTAAGACCATCAACATCAAATGACAGGGTAGTTGATACCATCAATATGAACTGGCGGGGATGATAAGACCATCAACATCATCTGGCAGGGTTGTCAAGACCATCAATATCAGCTGAAAGGGTTGTTATGACCATTGATATGAATGGGAAAGGTTGTTAAGACCATCAATATCAGCTTAAAGGGTTCTTAAGACCCTCAATATGAACTGGCAAGGTTGATGAGACCATCACTATGAAATGGCAGGGTTGTTAAAATCATCAATATGAACAGGCAGGGTTGTTAATACCATCAATATGAACTGAGAGGGTTGTTAAGACCATCAATATGAACTGGTGTGGTTGTTAATAACATCATTATGAACTGGCAGGGTTATCAACATCATCAATATGAACTGAAATGGCAGGATTGTTAAGACCATGAATATTAACAGGAAGTGTTGTTACTACCATCAACATGAATTAGTTGGATTGTTAAGACCATCAATATGAACTGGCAGGGTTGTTAATACCATCAACATGAACTGACAGGGTTGTTAAGACCATCAATATGAACTGGCACGGTCGATAAGACCATGAATATGAACTGGCAGTGTTCTTAATACCATCAATATGAACTGGTAGAGTTGTTAAGACCATCAATATCAACTTACAGGATTGTTAAGACCATCAATATGAACTGGCAGGGTTGTTAAGACCATGCTTATGAAATAGCAGGGTGGTTAAATGCATCAATATCAACTGAAAGTGTTGCTAAGACCATCATTATGAAATGGTAGGTTGTAAAGACCATCAATTTGACCTGGCACGGTTGTTAAGATCATCAATATGAACCAGCAGGGTTGTTAAGACCATCAGTATGAAGTTGCAGAGTCGTCATTATCGTCAATATGAACTAGCATGGTAGTTAAGACCATCCACATCAAATAGCAGGGTGGTTAAGACCATCAATATGAACTGTTAGGGTTGTTAAGACCATCAGTATCAACTGGCAGGGTTGTTAAGACCGTCAGTATGAGCTGACATGGTTATTAAGACCAATAATATGAACTGATAATGTTGTTAAAACCATCAATATCGACTGGCAGGGTTCTTGAGACCATTAATATGAACTGGTAGGGTTGTTAACATAATCAATTTGAACTGATAGGGCTGTTGATACCATCAATATGAACTAGCATATTTGTTAAGACCATCAGTATCAACTGGCAGGGTTGTTAAGACCATCAATATGATCTGGCAAGGTTGTTAAGACCACAGCATAGAATGGCAGGGTTGTCAATACCATCAATATGAGCTGGCATGGTTGTTAAGACCATCAGTATCAACTGGCAAGGTTGTTAAGACCATTGATATGATCTGGCAAGGTTGTTAAGCCCATCAGTATGAACTGGCAGAGTTCTTAAGATCATCAGTATGAAGTGGCAGAGTTATTAAAACCATCAGGATGAATTGGCAGGGTTGTTAAGACTATCAATATGAACTGGCACGGTTGTTAAGACCATCATTTTGAACTAGCAAGGTTATTGAGATCATCAGAATGAAGTGGCAAGGTTGTTAAAACCATCAATATGAACTGGCAGGGTTGTTAAGACCATAAAATTAACTGGCAGGGTTGTTGAGACCATCAATATCAACTGGTAGGGTTGTTAATACCATCAATTTGAACTGGTAGGGCTTTTAATACCATTAATATGAACTGACAGATTTGTTAAGACCATCTGTATCAACTGGCAGGGTTGTTAAGACAATCAATATGATCTGGCATTGTTGTTAAGACCACAGTGTAAAGTGGCAGGGTTGTCAATACCATCAGTATGAACTGACATGGTTGTTAAGGCCATGAATATCAACTAGCTTGGTTGTTAAGACCATTAATATGAACTGACAGGGTGATTAAGACCATCAATATGAATCGATAGGGTTGTTAAGACCATCAATATCAACTGGCAGGGTTGTTGAGACCATCAGTATATACTGGCAGAGTTGTTAATACCATCAATTTCAACTTACAGGGTTGTTAAGACCATCAATAAGAACTGATAGGGGTGTTAAGACCATTAATATAACTGGTAGGGTTGCTATGACGATCATTATTAACTGGCTTGTTAAGACCATCAGTATCAACTGACACGGTTGTTAAGACCATCAATATGAACTGTAAAGGTTGTTAAGACCATCTATTTAAGTTGGTATGGTTGTTAAGTCCATCAATATGAACCGGCTGGGTTGTTAAGACCAACAGTATGAAGTGGCAGGGTTGTCATTACCGTCAATATTAACTGGCATTGTTGTTAAGACCATCAGCATCAACTGTCAGGGTTTTTAAGGCCATCAATATCAACTGGCAAGGTTATTAAGTCCATCAATATGAAGTGACATGGTTGTTAAGACCATCAATATGAACTGATAGGGTTGTTAAAACCATCAGTATCAACTGGCAGGGTTGATGAGACCATCAATATGAAGTGGTAGGGTTGTTAATATCATTAATTTGTACTGAACTGGTAGAGCTGTTAGTACCATCAATATGAACTGACAGATTTGTTAAGACCATCAGTATCAACTGGCAGGGTTGTTAAGACCATCAAAATGATCTGGCAGGGTTGTTAAGACCATCAGTATGAAGTGGCAGGGTTGTTAAAACCATCAATATGAAATGGCAGGGTTGTTAAGACCAATATGAAGTGGTAGGGTTGTTAAGACCATTAATCTCAACTGGCAGGGTTGTTAAGACCATCATTTTGAACTGGCAGGGTTGTTAAGATCATCAGTATGAAGTGGCAGGGTTGTTAAAACCATCAATATGAAATGGCAGGGTTCTTAAGACCAATATGAAGTGGTAGGGTTGTTAAGACCATTAATCTCAACTGGCAGGGTTGTTAAGACCATCTATATGAATTGGCCTAGTTGTTGATACCATCATTATCAAATGACATGGTTGTTAAGGCTATCAATATCAACTGGCAGCGTTGTTAAGACCATCAATATAAACTGGCAGCGTTGTTGAGACCATCAATATAAACTGGCAGGGTTGTTAAGGTCATCAGTATCAACTGTCAGCATTGTTAATACCATCAGTATGCTTTAAAAACATCAATTCAAACTGGTACGTTTGTTAAGACCATCAATATGATCCGGCAATGTTGTTAAGACCACAGTATAAAGTGGCAGGGTTGTCAATACCATCAGTATGAACGGGCATGGTTGTTAAGACCATCAATATCAACTGGGAGGGTTGTAAAGACTATCAGTATGAACTGACAGGGTTGTTAAGGCCATCAATATGAATTGATAGGATTGTTAAGACCATCAATATCATCTGGCACGGTTGTTGAGACATCAGTATATACTGGTAGGATTGTTAATACAATCAACATCGACTTACAGGGTTGTTAAGGCCATTGATATGAACTGGCAGGGTTGTTAAGACCATCAATATGAACTGGTAGGGTTGTTAAGACCATCAACAACGACGTACAGGGTCGCTAATCAATATGATCTGGCAGAGTTGTTAAACCATCTCTATGAAATGGCAGGGTTGTTAAGACCATCAATATCAACTGGACGTGTTGTTAAGACAATCAGTATGAACTAGTAGGATTGTTAAGACCATCAGTTTAAATTGATACGGTTGTTAAGACCATCAATATGAAACGACAGGATTGTTAAGACCATCAGTATGAATTGGCAAGGTTGTCATTGCTGTCAATATGAACTGGCATGGTTGTTAAGACCATCGGTATCAACTAGCAGGGTTTTTAATACCATCAATATTAAATGACAGGGTTGTTAAGACCATCAATATGAACTTAGAGGGTTGTTAAGATCATCACTATCAACTGGCAGGGTTGTTAAGATCGTCAATATCAACTGATATGATTGTTAAGACCATCACTATGAACTGATAGGGTTGTTAAGACCATCAACATGAACTGGCAGGGTTGTTTAGACCATCAATATGAACTGGTAGGGTTGTTAATGCCATCAATTTGAACTGGCAGGGTTATTAATACCATCAATATGAGCTGAGAGATTTGGTAAGACCATCAGTATCAACTGGCAGGGTTGTTAAGACCATCAGTATGATCTGGGAAGATTGTTAAGACCATCATTTTGATCTAGCAGGGTTGTTACGTTCATCAGTATGAAGTGGCAGGGCTGTTAAAACCGTCAATATGAAATGGCAGGGTTGTTCAGACCATCAATATAAAGTGGCAGGGTTGTTAAGACCATTAATCCCAACTGGCAGGGTTGTTAAGACTATCTATATGAAATTGTCTAGTTATCAGTACCATCAATATCAACAGACAGGGTTGTTAAGGCAATCGATATCAAATGTCAGGGTTGTTAAGACAATCAATATGAACTGGCAGGGTTGTTAAGATCATCAATATCAACTGTCAGGTTGTTAAGACAATCAATATGTTTTAAGACCACCAGTTTGAACTGGTACATTCGTTAGGACCATCAATATGATCCGGCAGGGTTGTTAAGACAATCAGCATGAAGTGGCCGGGTTGTCAATACCAACAATATAAACTGACATGGTTGTTGAGACCATCAGTATGAACTGACAGGGTTGCTAACACCATGAATATGAACTGCACCATGAATATGAACTGATAGGGCTGTTAAGACCATCAATATCAACTAGCAGGGCTGCTGAGACCATCAGTATATACTGGTAAGGTTGTTAATACCATCAGTATCAACTTACAGGGTTCTTAAGACCATTAATATGAACTGGCAGGGGGTGTTAAGACTATGAACTGGCAGTGTTGGCAAGACCATCAATATCAACTGGAAGGGTTATTAAGACCATTAGTATGAACTGGCACGGTTGTTAAGACCATCAATTTGAACTGATACGGTTGTTGAGAACATCAATATGAACCGGCAGGGTTGTTAAGACCATCAGTATGAAGTTTCAGGGTTGTCAATTCCATCACTATTAACTGGCATGGTTGTTAAGACCATCAATATCAACTGGCAGAGTTGTTAAGACCATCAATATCAACTGGCAGCGTTGTTAAGACCATCATTATGAACTAGAATTGTTATTACGACCATCAATATGAAATGGCAGGGTGTCTAATACCATCAATATGAACTGGCAGGGTTGGAAAGACCATCAATATCAACTGCCAGTGTTGTTAAGACCCTCGTTATGAACTGGCAGGGATGTTAAGACCATCAAAATCAGCTTACGGGGTTGTTAAGACCATCAATATGAACTGGCAGTGTTCTTAAGACCGTCGCTATGAAATGGCATGGTTGTGAAGACCATTAATATCAGTAAGTAGAGTTGTTGATACCATCACTATGAACTGGCAGGGGGAGTTAAGATCATGCATATTAACTGGCAGGGTTGTTAATACCATCAATATGAACTGAGCCGGCTGTTAAGACCATCAGTATAAACTGGCAGGTTTGATGAGACCATCAATATGAATTAGTAGGGTTGTTAATACCATCAATATGAACTGAGAGGGTTGTTAAGACCATCAATAATCATTGGAAGGGTTGTAACAACCATCAATATGAACTGGCAGTGTTGTTAAGATCATTAATATGAAATGGCGTGGATGTTTATACCATCAGTATGACCTGGCAGGGTTGTTAAGACCATCAGTGTCAACTGGTAGGGTTATTAAGACCATCAATATGAACTGACAGGGTTGTTAAGACCATCAGTATTAACTGATAGGGTTTATAAGAGACCATCAGTATCAACTGGCAGGGTTGTTGAGACCATCAAAATATAAACTGTTAGGGTTATTAATGCCATCAATATCAACTTACAGGGTTCTTAAGACCATTAATATGAACTGGCAGGGTTGTTAAGGCCATCTATATGAACTGGCAGTGTTGGTTAGACCATCAATATCAACTGGAAGGGTTGTTAAGACCATCAGTATGAAATGACAAGGTTGTTAAGACCATGAATATGAACTGGCAGGGTTGTTAAGAGCATTAATATAAATAACAGGGTTATTAACTCCATCGTTATGAACTGATAGAGTTGTTAAGGCTATCATTATGAACTGGCAGGGTTGTTGAAACCATCAATGTCAACTGTCAGGGTTGGTAAAACCATCAATATGAACTGGTAAATTTGTTAAGGTCATCAATATGAACTGGCAGGGTTGTTTAGACCCTCACTATGAAATGGCAGGGTTAACACCATCACTATGAACTGGCAGGGTTGTTAAGACAATCACTATGAAGTGACAGGGTTTTTAATACCATCAGTATGACCTGACAGGGTTGTTAAGACCATCAATATCAACTGACAGGGTATTTAAGACCATTAGTATCAAGTGCCCTGGTTGTTAATACCATCAATATGAACTGGCATGGGTATTAATAACATCAATATGAACTGGCAGGGTTGTTAAGACAATATCAACTGGCAGGGTTGTTAGAACCATCAATATCAACTAACAGGGTTGTTAGAACCATCAATGTGAGCTGGCAGAGTTGGTAAGACCACAATATCAAATTACAGCGTTGTTTAGATCATCATTATGCTCTGGCAAGGTTGTTAATACCATCACTATCAACTGACAGGGCTGTTAATACCATCAATATGAACTGGGATGATTTTTTAGACCATCAATATAGACTGGTACGGTTGTTAAGACAATCAATATGAACAGGCAGTGTTTTTAGACAATCAATATGAAGTGGCAGTGTTGTCAGTACCATCAATATGAACTGAAAGGGTTGTTTAGAACATCAATATCAACTGGAAGTGTTGTTAAGACCATCAGTTTGAACTAGTAGGGTTGTTAAGACCATCAGTATGAACTGGAAGGGTTGTTAAGACCATCAATATGAACTTGCAGAGTCGTTAAGACTGTCAATATGAACTGGCAGGGTTGTTAAGACCATCACTATGAAATGGCAGGGTTGTTAAGACCATCACTATGAAATGGCAGGGTTGTTAACACAATCAAAATGAAGTGGCAGACGTGTTAAGACTATCACTATGAAGTGGCAGGGTTGTTGAGATCACCGATATTAACTGGCAGGTTTCTTAATATCATCACTATTAAGGAGAAGGTTAGTTAAGACCATTAATATGAACTGGCAGGGTTGTTACGACCATCAGTATGAACTGGGATGTTTCTTAAGCCCATCACTATGAAGTGACAGGGTTGTTGATACCATCAGTATGAACTGCCATGGTTGTTAGGACCATTAGTATTAACTGACAGCGTTGTTAAGACCATCGATATTAACTTACAGGGTTGTAAAGAACATCAATATGAACTGGCAGGGTTGTTGAGACCATCTTTATGAACTGGCAGGGTTGTTAAGACCATCAGTATCAACTTTATTGGTTGTTGAGACCATCAGTATGAACTGGCAGTGTTGTTAAGATCATCACCATGAAGTGGGAGGTTTGTTAAGACCATCATCATGAACTGACAGGGTAGTTAAGACCATCACTATGAAGTGGCAGGGTAGGTAAGACCACCTACATGAACTGGCAGTGTTGTTAAGATCATCACTATGAAGTGGGAGGTTTGTTAAGACCATCAATGTGAACTGGCAGGGTTGTTAGGACCATCACTATGAAGTGTCAGGGTTTTTCATACCATCAATATGAACTGACGAGGTTGTTAAGACCATCAATATGAACTGACAGGGTTGTTACGACCATCAATATGATCTCGCGTGTTTCTTAAGAACATCACTATGAAGTGGCAGGGTTGTAGATACCATCAATATGACCTGACGGGGTTGTTAAGACCATCAATATCAACTGACAGAGTTGTTAAGACCAATAATATCACGTGGCAAGGTTGTTAAGACCATCAATATGGACTGGCAGGGTTGTTAAGACATTCAATATGAACAGGCAGTGTTTTTTAGACGGTCAGTATGAAGTGGCAGTGTTGTCAATACCATCAATATGAACTGAGAGGTTTGTTTAGAACATCAATATCAACTGGAAGGGTTGTTAAGACCATCAATACGAACTGTCAGGGTTGTTAAGACCGTCAGTATGAACTGGCAGGGTTGTTAAGACCATCAATGTGAACTGGCAGCGTTGTTGAGACTATCAGTATGAACTGACAGGTTTGTTAAGACCGTCAATATGAACTGGCAGGGTTGTTAACACCACCAATATGAACTGGAAGGGTTGATAAGACCATCACTATGAAGTGGCAGGTTGTTAAGACGACCGATATGAACTGGCAGGGTTGTTAAGATCATCACTATGAAGTGGGAGGTTTGTTAAGACCATCACTATGAACTAGCAGGGTAACTAAGAACATCACTATGAAGTGGCAGGGTTGTTAATACCATCAATATGACCTGAAAGGGTTCTTAAGACAATCAATATCAACTGACAGGGTTGTTAAGACCACCAGTATCAAGTGGCCTGGTTGTTAATACCATCAATATGAACTGGTAGGTCTGTTAAGACCATGAATATCAACTGGCAGGGTTATTAGGACCATCAATATCAACTGACATGATTGTTAGAACCATCAATGTGAACTGGCAGAGTTGAAAAGACCATCAATATCAAATTACAGAGTTGTTAAGTCCATCAATATAAACTGGCAGAGTTGTTAAGACCATCAATATGAAATGGCATGATTTTTAAGATCATCAGTATCAACTGATTGGGTTGTCAGAACCATCAATACGAATTGGTAGGATTGTTAAGACCATCAATATCAGTTTACAGATTTATTAAGACCATCAATATAAACTGGCAGAGTTGTTAAGTCCATCAATATAAACGTGCAGAGTTGTTAAGACCATCAATATGAAATGGCAGAGTTGATAAGATCTTCAGTATGAAATAGCATGGTTGTTAAGATCATCAATATGAACTGGCAGGGTTATCAATATCATCTATATGAAGTGGCAGGGTTGCTAATGCATCAATATGATCTGACATGGATGTTAGGACCATCAATATGAACTGGCAGGGCTGTTAAGACCATCAATATCAGTTTACAGATTTGTTAAGACCATCAGTATGAACTGCCAGAGTTGTTAAGTTCATCAAGATAAACTGACAGAGTTGTTAAGACCATCAATATGAAATGGCAGAGTTGTTAAGATCGTAAATATGATATAGCATGGTAGTTAAGACCATCAGTATGAACTGGCAGGGTTATCAATATCATTAATATGAAGTGGCATGGTTGCTAATGAAATCAATATGATCTGACATGGTTATTAGGACTATTAATATGAACTGGCAGGGTTGTAAAGACCATCAGTATGAAATGGCAGTATTGTTAAGACCATCCATATAAACTGGCAGGATTGTTTATTCCATCAATATGAACTGAGAGGGTTCTTAAGAACATCAGTATGAACTGGCAGGGTTGTTGAGTCGATCAATATCAACTGGTAGTGGAGATAAGGCCATCAGTAACAAGTGGCAGGATTGTTAAGAACATCAACATGAACTAGCAGGGTTTTTAAGGCCATCATTATCAACAGGCAGGGTTGTTAAGGCCATCAATATGAAGTAGCAGGGTTGTTAGAACCATCAATATGAACTGGCAAGGTTGTTAAGACCATCAGTATGAACTGGCACGGTTGTTAAGACCATCAATATCAAATAACAAGGTTGTTAAGACCAGTAATCTCAACTGGCAGGGATGTTAAGACCATCAATATGAATTGGCTGGGTTATTAAGACCATCAGTATGAACTGGAAGTGTTGTTAAGACCATCATTATGAACTGACAGGGTTAGTAAGACTATCGATATGAACTGGAAGTGTTGTTAAGACTATCAATACGAACTGGCAAGGTTGTTAAGACCATCAATATGATCTGGCAATGTTGTTAAGACCATCAATATAAAGTGGTAGGGTTGTTAAGACCATCATTATGAACTAGCAGGGTTGTTAAGTCCATCAGCATGACCTGGCAAGGTTGTTAAGACCACCAGCATGAACTGGTAGGGTTGTTAAGACCATTACTCTCAGCTGGCAGGGATGTTAAGAACATCAGTATGAACTGGCCTGGTTGTTGATACCATCAATATCAACTGACAGTGTTCCTAAGGCATCAGTATCAACTGGCAGGGTTGTTAAGACCATGTGTGAACTGGCAGGTTGTTAAGACCATCATCATGAACTGATAGAGTTAAGACCATCAATATGAACTGGCAGGGTTGTTATGACCATCAATATGAACTGGCAAGGTTGTTAAGACCATCATTCTCGACTGGCAGGGTTGTTAAGACTATCAATATGAACTGGCAAGGTTGTTAAGACCATCATTCTCAACTGGCAGGGTTGTTAAGACTATCAATATGAATTGGCCGGGTTGTTGATACCATCAGTATCAACTGATAGGGTTGTTACGGCCATCAGTATCAACTGGCAGGGTTGTTAAAACCATCATTATCAACTTGCAGGGTTAAAACCATCGATATTAACTGGCAGGCTTGTTAAGACCATCAATACAAACTAGCAGGGTTGTTAATACCATCAATATTAACTCATTGGGTTGTTAGTACCATCAACATAAACTGGTAAGGTTGCTAATACCATCAGTATCAACTGGCAGGGTTGCTAAGACCATCAGTATCAACTGGAAGGGCTTTTAAGAACATCAGCATTAACTAGCAGGGTTGTTAAGACCATCAACATGAACTGGCAGGGATGCTAAGACCATCAATATGAACTGGCAGTGTTTTTACGACCATCAATATGAACTGGCAGGATTGTTAAGACCATCAATAAGAAGTGGAACGGTTCTTAAGACCATCAATTTGTACTAGCAGGTTTGTTAAGACCTTCAATATGAACTAGCAGGGTTGTTAATATCATCATTATAAACTGATAAAGTTGTTAAGACGATCAATATGAACTGGAAGGGTTGTTAAGACCATCAATATTAGCTGGGAAGGTTGTTAATACCATCAATATAAACTGGCAGGGTTGTTAAGACCATCAATATTATCTGGCACGCTTGTTAAGACCATCAACATGAACTGACAGAGATGTTAAGACCATCAATATGAACTGGCAGGGTTGTTACAACCATCAACATGAATTGGCAGGTTTGTTACGACCATCAATATGAAGTGGAGCGGTTGTTAAGACCCTCATTATGAAGTGGCAGGCTTGTTAAGACCTTCAGTATGAACTGGCAAGGTTGTGAAGACCATCATTATGAAGTGGCAGGCTTGTTAAGACCATCAATATGAACTGGCAAGGTTATTGAAACCATCATTATGAACTGATATGGTTGTAAAGACTATCAGTATAAACTGCCAAGGTTGTTGAGACCATTAATATTAACTGTCAGGGCTGTTAAGGCCATCAATATAACTGTCAAGTTGTAAGGCATCAATATGAACTGGCAAAGTTGTTAAGACATCAATATGAACTGGCAGGGTTGTTAAGACCATCAATATGAACTGGAAGGGTTGTTAAAACCATCAATATGAACTGGAAGGTTGTTAAGACCATCATATGAACTGGCAGGTGTGTTAACCATCACTATGAACTGCAGGTTGTTTAAGACCATCAATATGAACTGCAGGGTTGTTAAGACCATCAATATGAACTGGACAGGTTGTTAAGACATCAATATGAATGGCAGGGTTGTTAACCATCACGTATAAACTGGCAGGGTTGTTAAGACCATCAATATGAACTGGCGGTTGTTTAAGACCATCATATTAACTGCATGTTGTAAGACCATCAATATGAACTGGCAGGGTTGTTAAGATCATCAATATGAACTGGCAGAGTTGTTAAGACCATCAATATGAACTGACAGGGTTGTTAAGAGACCATCAGTATGAACTGACAGGTTGTTAAACCATCAATATAACTGCAGGGTTGTTAAGACCATCAATATGAACTGGTAGTTGTTAAACCATCATATGAACTGCAGGTTGTAAGACCATCAATCGAACTGGAAGGGTTTTAAGACATCAATTAACTAGCAGGTTGTTAAGACCATCAACATGAACTGGCAGGGTTGTTAAGACCATCAATATGAACTGGCAGTGTTTTAAGACCATCAATATGAACTGGCAGGTTGTTAAGACCATCAATATAAATGAAGGTTGTTAAGACCATCAATTGTAACTAGCAGGTTGTTAAGACATCGATATGAACTAGCAGGGTTGTTAAGACCCTCAATATAACTGGAAGGGAGTTTAGACCATCAATATGAACTGGCAGGGTTGTTAAGACCATCAATATGAACTGTGAAGGTTGTTAAGATCATCAATATCAACTGGCAGGGTTGTTAAGACCATCAATATGAACTGCAGGTTATTAAGACCATCAATAGAACTGATGGTTTTTAAGACCATCAATATGAACTGGCAGGGTTGTTAAGAATATCAATATGAACTGCCAGAGTTGTTAAGACCATCAATATGAAGTGGCAGGGCTGTTAAGATCATCAATATCAACTGGAAGGGTTGTTAAGACAAACAATATCAACTGGCAGGGATGTGAAGAACATTAATATGAACTGGAGGGGTTGTTAAGAACATCACTATGAACTGGCAGAGTTATTAAGACCATTTATATGAACTGGCAGGGTTATCAAGACCATTAATATCAAATGGTATGGTTGTTAAGACCATTAATATCAACTGGCATGGTTGTAAAGACCAACAATACCAACTGCAAGTATGTTAAGACCATCGATATGAACTATTAGGGTTGTTATGACCATTAATATCAACTGGAAGTGTTGGTAAAACCATCAATATGAACTGGCAGATTTGTTAAGACCAGTATGAATTGGCTGTGTTGTTGAGACTATCAATATGAACTGGCAGGGTTGTTAATAACATCAATATGAACTGGCAAAGTTGTTAAGACCATCATTATGAAGTGAGAGTGTTTTTAAGACCATCTATGTGAACTAGCAGGGTGTTAATACCATCAATATAAACTGTGAGGGTTGTTAAGATCACCAATATGAACTGGCAGGTTTGTTAAGACCATCAATATGAAATTGTAGGGTTTTCAATACATAAATGTAAACTGAGGGCTGTTAAGACCATCAATATCAACTGGCAGGGTTGTTAAGACCATCAATATGAAGTAGCAGGGTTGTTAAAACCAGTAATCTCAACTGGCAAGGTTGTTAAGATCATCAGTATGAATTGGCCTAGTTGTTGATACAACCAACATCAACTGACAGGGTTGTTAAGCCCATCAATATCAACTGGCAGGGTTATTAAGACCAATAATAAGAACTGGCAGGGATGTTAAGATCATCAATATTAACTGGGAGGGTTGTTAAGACCATCAATATGAACTGGCAGGGTTGTTAAGACCATCAATATGAACCGGCAGGGTTGTTAAGACCATCAGAATGAAGTGGCAGGGTTGTCAATACCATCAAAATGAACTGGCATGGCTGTTAACACCACCAATATCAACTGGCAGGGTTGTTAAGATCATCAATATGAACTGGAAGGGTAGTTAAGACCATCAATATGAACTGGCAGTGTTTTTAAGACCATCAATATGAAGTAGCAGGGTTGTTAAAACCAGTAATCTCAACTTGCTAGGTTGTTAAGACCATCAATATGAATTGGCGTAGTTATTAATACCATCATTATCAACTGACGTGGTTGTTAAGGCCATCAATATCAATTGGCAGGGTTGTTAAAACCATTAATATGAACTGGCAGGGTTGTTAAGATCATCAGTATCAACTGGGAGGGTTGTTATGACCATTAGTATGAACTGGCATGGTTGCTAAGACCATCAAATGAACCGGGAGGTTGTTAAGACCATCAGAATGAAGTGGCAGGGTTATCAATACCATCAAAATGAACTGGCATGGTTGTTAACACCATCAATATCAACTGGCAGGGTTGTTAAGACTATCAATATCAACTGACAGTGTTGTTAAGGCCATCAATATGAACTTATAGGGTTGTTATGACCATCAATATCAACTGACAGGGTTGTTGAGAACATCAATATGATCTGATAGGGTTGCTGATACCTTCAATATGAAACGGCAGGGTTGTTAAGACTATCAATATGAACTGGAAGGATTGTTAAGACTATCTTTATGAACTGGCAGGGCTGTTAAGACCATCAATATGAATCGAAAGGGTTGTTAAGACCATCAATATGAACTGGCAGGGTTGTTAAGACCATCAACTTGAACTGGTACGATTGTTAAGACCATCAATATGAACCGGCAGGGTTGGTAAGAAAATCAGTATGAAGTGGCAGGGTTCTCAATACCATCAGCATGAACTGGCATGGTTGATAGGACCATCAATATCAACTGGCAGGGTTGATAAGAATATAATTATCAACTTACAGAGTTGTTAAGACCATCAACATCAATTGATATGGTTATTTAGACCATTAATATCAACTGGCAGGGTTGTTGAGACAGTCAATATAAAATGGTAGGGTTGTTAATATCATCTAATTGAACTGGTAGGGTTGTTAGTGCCATCGATATGAACTGGCAGGTTTGTTAAGACCATCAGTATCATTGGCAGGGTTGTTGAGACCATCAATAAGAACTGGCAGGGTTGTTAATATAATCAGTATGAAGTGGTAGGGTTGTTAGAACCATCAATATGAACTGGCAGGGTTGCTAAGACAGTCACTATGAAGTGGTAGGGTTGTTAAGACCTTCAATATGAATTGGCCTAGTTGTTAACACCATCATTATCAACTAACAGGGTTGTCAAGGCCATCAGTATCAATTGGCAGGGTTGTCAAGACCATCAATATGAACTGTCAGGGTTGTTAAGATAATCAGTATCAACTGCCAGGGTTGTTAAGACCCTCATTATGAACTGGCAGGGTTAAGACCATCAATATCAACTGGATAGGTTGGTAAGACCATCAATATGAATTGGAAGAGTTGTTAAGACCATCAATATGAACTGGCAGGGTTTTAATACCATCAATATGAAGGTAAATGGTTGTTAAGACAATCAGTATGAATTTGTGGGTTGTTAAGACCATCAATATGAACTGAGAGTGTTGTTAAGACCATCAATATCAACTGGAAGGGTTGTTAAGACCATCATTATGAACTGGCAGGGTTGTTAAGACCATATATATCAACTGGGAGGGTTGTTAAAACCATCATTATGGACTGGCAGAGTTGTTAAGACCATCACTATCAACTGGAAGGGTTCTTAAGACCATCATCATCAACTGGAAATGTTATTAAGACCATCAATATGAACTGGAAGGGTTGTTAAGACCATCAATATCAACTGGCAGTGTTGTTAAGACCATCAATAAGAACTCTGGGTTGTTAAGACCATCAATATGAATTGGCAGGGTTGTTGCGACTATCAATATGAACTGGCAGGGTTGTCAAGACCATCAATATAAACTGGCAGGGTTGTTCGGACCATCAGTATTAACTGGCAGGGTTGTTAGGACCATCAGTATGAACTGGTAGGATTTCAATACCATCAATATGAACTTAAAGGGTTGTAAAGAAAATCAATATGAACTTGCAGGGTTGTTAAGACCATCAAGTGAACTGAGAGTGTTGTTAAGACCATCAGTATCAACTGGAAAGGTTGTTTAGACCCTTAATATGAACTGTCAAGATTGTTAAGACCATCAATATCAACTGGAAGGGTTGTTAAGACCATCATTATGAACTGGCAGATTTGTTAAGAACATCAATATCAACTGGAAGGGTTGTTAAGACCATCAATATGATCTGGCAGGGTTGTTAAGAACTTCAATATGAATTGAGAGGTTTTTAAAGACCATCAATATGAACTGGCAATGTTGTTAAAACCATCAATATGAACTTAAAGGGCTGTTAAGACCCTCAATAAGAACTTGCAGGGTTGTTAAGACCATCAAAATGAAATGAGTGTTGTTTAGACTATCAGTATCAACTGGAAGGGTTGTTAAGACCTTCAATGCGAAATGGAAGGGTTGCTAAGACCATCAATATGAACTGGCAGAGTTGTTAAGACCATCAAATGAACTGTCAGGGTTGTTAAGACAATCAATGTCAACTGGAATGTTTGGTAAGACCATCAATATGAACTGGCAGGGTTGTTAATACCATCAATATGAACTGGGAGGGTTGTTAACACCATCAATATGAACTGAGAGCTCTTTAAGATCATGAATATGAACTGGCCTGGTTGTTAATAACATCAGTATGAACTGGGAAGGTTATTAAGACCCTCAATATGCTCTGGCAAGGTTGTTAAGACCATCAGTATTAACTAGCAGGGATGTTATTACCATCAGTATTTACTGGTAGGGTTGTTAATACCATCAATATGAACTGGCAGGGTTGTTAATACCATCAATATAAACTGAGAGGGTTGTTAAGACCATCAATATGAACGGGCAGGATTGTTAAGACCAGTAATATGAACTGATAGGATTGTTAAGGCCATCAATTTGAAGTGCCAGGGTTGTCAGTACCATAAATATGAACTGGTGTGGTTGTTAAGGCCATCAATATGAACTGGCAGGGTTGTTAAGACTATTAGAGTCAACTGACAGTGTTGTTAAGACCTTCAATATGAACTTATAGGGTTCTTAAGACCATCATTATCAACTGGCAGTGATGTTGAGACCATCAATATGAACTGATAGAGTTGTTAATACCATCAATATCAACTTACAAGGTTGTTAATACCATCAATATCAACTGGAAGGGTTGTTAAGACAATTAGTATGAACTGGCAGGGTTGTGAGGACCATCAACTTGAACTGGTATGGTTGCTAAGATCATCAATATGAACCGGCAGGGTTGTTAAGAACATCAGTATGAAGTGGCAGGGCTGTCAATACCATCAATATGATTTGGCATGGATGCTAAGACCATCAGTATCAACTGGAAGGGTTGTTAAGACCATCAGTATGAACTGGCAGGGTTGTTAAGACCATCAATATGAACTGGCAGGGTTGTTAAAGCTATCAATATGGACTGGCACGGTTGTTATGATCAGCAGTATGAAGTGGCAGGGTTGATAAAACCATCAATATGAAATGGCAGATTTGTTACGACCATCAATATGAAGTGGCAGGGTTGTTAAGACCATCACTATGAATTGGCCTGGTTGTTGATACCATCAATATCAACTGGCAGGGTTGTTAAAGCCATCAATATCAACTGGCAGGGTTGTTAAGACCATCAATATGAACTGGCAGGGTTGTTAAGATCATCAGTATGAACTGGCAGGGGTTTTAATGCCATCAGTATGAACTGGCAGAGTTGTTATGACCATCAATATGCACTTGCAGGGTTGTTAAGATTATCAATATGAACCGAAAGTGTTTTTAAGACCATTAATATAAAATAGAAGGGTTGTTTAGACCATTAATATGAACTGGCAGGGTTCTTAAGATCATCAATCTGAACTGGCGGGGTTGTTAAGAACATCAATATGAACTAGCAGATTCGTTAAGACCATCAATATGAACTGTCAGGGTTGCTACCCAAGATCTGAAGAACACCTGGGACATGCTTCCAAAGGTCTGAACAATACTTTGGACTTGCAACCGAAGGTTTGAACAACACCTGGGATTTGCTACCCAGATCTGAAAAACATCTGGGACATTGCAACCCAGGGTCTGAACAACACCTGGGACTTGCTACCCAAGGTCTGAACAAACTCTGTGACTGACTATCCAAGGTCTGGAGAACATCTGGGACTTGCTAACAAAGGTCTGAACAATGCTTGGGACTTGCTACCGAAGGTATGAACAACACCTGGGACTTACCAACCAAAGGCTGAACAATACATGGGACTTGCTACCGAGGGTCTGAACAACACAAAGGAATTGCTACCCAAGATCTGAACAACACCTGGGACTGGCTACCCAAGGTCTGAACAACACCTGGAACTTCCTACTCAAGGTCTGAACAACACCTGAGACCGGCTACCCAAGTTCTGAACATCACCTGGGACTAGCTAACCAAGGTCTGAACAACACCTGGAACTGGCTACCCAAGGTCTGAACAACACATAGGACGTGCTACCCGAGGTCTGAACAATATCTGGGACAGGATACGCAAGGTCTGAACAACACTTGGAATTTGCTACCAAAGAGCTGAAGAACATCTGGGACTTTGGATCCCAAGATCTTAACAACATTTGGGACTTTCCTCCCAAGGTCTGAACAACACCTGGGACTTGCCACCTAAGATCTGAACACCTAGACTTGTTACCGAAGGTCTGAACAACACCTGGTCCTTGCCACACAAGGTCTATACAACACGTGGGACTTGCTACCCAAAGACTGAACGTCATCTGGGACTGGCTACCCAAGATCTGAAGAACAACTGGGACTTGCTAGCTAAGGATTGGACAACTTATGGAACCTGCTACCTAAGGATTGGACAGCATGTGGGACCTGTTACCTAAGGATTGGACAACACTTGAGAATAGCTATCCAAGGTCTGAACAACACCTGGGACTGGCTACTAAAGATCTGAACAACACCTGAGACTTGCTACCCAAGGTCTGAACAAAACTTGATACATGCTAACCAAAGTCTAAACAACACCTACGACTTGATACCCAAGGGTCTGAACAAAACCCTTAACTTGTTAGCCAAGGTCTGAAGATCACCTGGAATTGGCTACCCAAGGTCTGAGCAACACCTAGGACTGGCTACTCAAGGTCAGATCTACACCTTGGACTGGCTACCCAAGGACTGAATAACACCTGGGACTTGTTACCCAAGATCGGAAGAACATCTGGGACTTGTTGCTAAAGGTCTGGACAACACATTGATCTTGCTACGTGAGATCTGAAGAACATCTGGGGCTTGCTACACAAGGTCTGAACAACACCTGGGACTTGTCACCAAAGGTCTGAGGAACACTTGAGACAGGCAAGACAAGGTCTGAACAATACTTGGTTCTGGCTACAAATGGTCTGAACTACCAATAGGACTTGCTACCCAAGGTTTGAACAAAACTTGGGACTGGCTAGCCAAGGTCGGAACAACACCTGGGATTGGCTACCCAGAGTCTGAATAAAACTTGGGACTGTCTACCAAAGATCTGAATTACATCTGGGACGGGCTACCCAAGGTCTGAACAACGTCTGGGATTTGCTAGGCAAGATCTGAACAATACCTGGGAATGGATAGCCAAGGCCTGAACAACACCTGGGACAGGCTATCAAAGGTCTGAAGAACACATGGGACTTGTTAACCAAGAACTGAAGAACATCTGGGACTTAAAACCTAAGTTATGAACAATACATGAGACTTGTTACCCAAGATCTGAATAACTTTTGGTATTTGTTACCGAAGGCCTAAACAACACATGGGACTCGTTAGGCAAAATCTAGAGAACATCTGGGACTTGCTAACTAAGGTCTGAACAACAACTGTGACTTGTTAACCTAGACCTGAAGAACATCTGGGACTTGTCACCAAAAACCTCAACAACACATGGGACTTGCTACCCAAGGTCTGAAAAACACCTGGGACTTGCTACCCAAGGTCTGAACAACACCTGACTGGCTACCTAAGGTCAGAACATCATAAGGGATTTGCTACTGAAGGACTGAACAATTTCTGGGACTTTCTCCCAAAGGTCTGAAGAACACTGAGACATATTGACCAAGTTCTGAACAACACCTGGGACTTGCTAACCAAGGTCTGAACAACACCTGGGACTAGCTAACCAAGGTCTGAACAACACATGGGACTTGCTACGCAAGATCTGAACAACACCTGGGACTAGCTAACCATGGTCTGAACAACACATGAGGCTTGCTACCCAAGGTCTGAACAACACCTGGGACTAGCTAACCAAGGTCTGAACAACACATGGGATTTGCTATGCAAGATCTGAAGAATATCCGGGACTTGCTACCCAAGGTCTGAACAACACCTGGGACTGACTTCTCAAGTTCTGAACAACAGCTGAGACTTGCTACCTGATGTCGGAACAACACATGGGACATTACCGAAGGTGTGAACAACACATGGGACTTGCCACGCAATGTCTGAAGAACATCTGGAACTTGCTACCCAAGGTCTGAACAACACCTGGGACTGACTAGGGAAGGTCTGAACGATACTTGGGACTAGCTACCAAAGGTCTGAACTACTCCTGGGACTGGCTACCCAAGGTTTGAAAAAACCTTATTACTTGCTACCTAAGGTCTGGACAACACCTGCAACTTGCTACCAAAGGTTTGAAAAATATCTGGGACTTGCGAGCAAAGATCTGAACAACACGTGGGACTTGCTACCCAAAATTTGAACAACAATTGGGACTTGCTACCCAAGGTCTGAGCAATACCTGGGAATGGCTACCCAAGGTCTAAACAACACCTGGGATTGATTATCCAAAGGCTGAACAACACCTGACACTTGCTACACAGGGACTGAACAACACCTGGAACTTGCTACGCAAGAACTGAAGAACATCTGGAACTTCTTACCCAAAGTCTGAACAACACATGGGACTTGCTACCCAACATTTAAAAAAAAATCTTGGACTTCTTACTCAACGTCTGAACAACACATGGGACTTGCTACCCAACATTTAAAAAAACATCTGGGCCTTGCTACTTAAGGTCTGAACAACAAATGGGATTAGCTAACCAAGGTCTGAACAACACATGGGACTTGCTACGCAAGATCTGAAGACCATCTGGGACTTGCTACGCAAGGTCTGAACAACATAAGAGTCTTGTCACCCAAGGTCTGAACATCATATGGGTTTTGTCACCCAAGGTCTGAACAACACCTGGGACTAGCTAGGGAAGGTCTGAACAATACTTGGGAGTGGCTATCAAAGGTCTGAACTCCCCCGGGGACTGGCTATCCAAGGTTTGAACAAAACGTGGGACTGGCTTGCCAAGGTTTGAATAATAGTTGGAACTGGCTACCAAAGGTTTGATCTACACCTGGGACCGGCTACCCAAGGTCTGAACAACATCTGGGATTTGCTAACCAAGATCTGAACAATACCTGGGACTAGCTAGCCAATGCCTGAACAACACATGGGACAGGCTGCCAAAGGTCAGAAAAACACTTGGGACTTGTTACCGAAGATCTAAACATCAGGGTCTTGTTACTAAAGGTCTGAACAACACATGGAACTTGCTACGCAAGATCTGAAGAATATCTAGGACTTGCTACCTAAGGTCTGACTAATGATACCTAGGGCGTGCTACCCAAGGTCTGAACAACACCTGGGACTTGCTACCCAAGGTCTGAACAACACCTGGGACTCGTTACCTAAGGTCTGAACAACACCTGGGATTTACTACCCAAGGCCTGAACAACACCTGAGATTCGCTACTCAATATCTGAACATCAATCACCTGGGACTTGCCACCACAGGTCTGAAGAACATCTGGGACTTGCTACCCAAGGTGTGAACAACACGTGGGACCTGCTACCCAAGATATGAAGAACGTCTGGGACTAGCTACCCAAGGTCTGAAGAACACCTTAGCCTGGCTACCCAAGGTCTGAGGAACACCTGTGACTTGCTAACGAAAGTCTGAAGAACACCTGGGACCGGCTAGGCAAGGTCTGGCTAGGCAAGGTCTGAACAGTACCTGGAACTGGCTAGCCAAGGCCTGAACAGCATCTGGGACAGGTTATCAAAGGTCTGAACAAGAGCTGGGATTGGCTACCAAAGGTCTGAACTACACTTTGGATTTGTTACCCAAGGTCTGAACAACTCATGGAACCTGTTACCCAAAATTTGAAGAACAACTGAGACTTGATACCCAAAGTCTGAAGAACATCTGGAACTTTTTAGCCAAGATCTGAACAATACCTGGAACTGGCTAGCCAAGGCCTGAACAACACCTGGGTCAGGCTACCAAAGGTCTGAACAACATCTGGGATTTGTTACCCTGGGTTTGAACAAATCAGGGGATTTGTTACCCAAAATCTGAAGAACATCTGGAACTTGATACCCAAGGTGTGAAGGACATCTAGAACTGGCTACTCAAGGAGTGAACAAGATGAACGGTAACTATGGTTGTGATGATGGTACTATGGTTGTGATGATGGTTCTGAGGAACATTAACCTTACCTATGGTTTTGATGATGATGCTGGAGAACATTAACCTTACATATGGTTTTGATGATGATGCTGGAGAACATTAACCTTACCTATGGTTGTGATGATGATGCTGGAGAACATTAACCTTACATATGGTTCTGATGATGATGCTGGAGAACATTAACCTTACCTATGGTTGTGATGATGATGCTGGGGAACATTAACCTTACCTATGGTAGTGATGATGATGCTGGGAACATTAACCTTACCTATGGTTGTGATGATGATGTTGGGAACATTAACCTTACCTATGATTGTGATGATGATGTTGGGAACATTAACCTTACCTATGGTAGTGATGATGATGCTGGGGAACATTAACCTTACCTATGGTTGTGATGATGATGCTGAGGAACATTAACCTTACCTATGGTTGTGATGATGATGCTGAGGAACATTAACCTTACCTATGGTTGTGATGATGATGCTAAGGAACATTAACCTTACCTATGGTTGTGATGATGATGCTAAGGAACATTAACCTTACCTATGGTTGTGATGATGATGCTAAGGAACATTAACCTTACCTATGGTTGTGATGATGATGTTGGGAACATTAACCTTACCTATGGTTGTGATGATGATGTTGGGAACATTAACCTTACCTATGGTAATGATGATGATGTTGGGAACATTAACCTTACCTATGGTTGTGATGATGATGCTGGGAACATTAACCTTACCTATGGTTGTGATGATGATGTTGGGAACATTAACCTTACCTATGGTTGTGATGATGATGCTGGGGAACATTAACCTTACCTATGGTTGTGATGATGATGCTGGGGAACATTAACCTTACCTATGGTTGTGATGATGATGTTGGGAACATTAACCTTACCTATGGTTGTGATGATGATGCTAAGGAACATTAACCTTACCTATGGTTGTGATGATGATGCTGGGAACATTAACCTTACCTATGGTTGTGATGATGATGCTAGGGAACATTAACCTTACCTATGGTTGTGATGATGATGCTGGGGAACATTAACCTTACCTATGGTTGTGATGATGATGCTAAGGAACATTAACCTTACCTATGGTTGTGATGATGATGCTAAGGAACATTAACCTTACCTATGGTTGTGATGATGATGTTGGGAACATTAACCTTACCTATGGTTGTGATGATGATGCTGGGAACATTAACCTTACCTATGGTTGTGATGATGATGCTGGAGAACATTAACCTTACCTATGGTTGTGATGATGATGCTGGGGAACATTAACCTTACCTATGGTTGTGATGATGATGCTGGGGAACATTAACCTTACCTATGGTTGTGATGATGATGTTGGGAACATTAACCTTACCTATGGTTGTGATGATGATGCTGGGGAACATTAACCTTACCTATGGTTGTGATGATGATGCTGGGGAACATTAACCTTACCTATGGTTGTGATGATGATGTTGGGAACATTAACCTTACCTATGGTTGTGATGATGCATGTTGGGAACATTAACCTTACCTATGGTTGTGATGATGATGCTAAGGAACATTAAACCTTACCTATGGTTGTGATGATTGATGCTGGGGAACATTAACCTTACCTATGGTAGTGATGATGATGTTGGGAACATTAACCTTACCTATGGTTGTGATGATGCTGCTGGGGAACATTAACCTTACCTATGGTTGTGATGATGATGCTGGGAACATTAAACCTTACCTATGGTTGTGATGATGATGTTGGGAACATTAACCTTACCTATGGTTGTGATGATGATGCTGGGGAACATTAACCTTACCTATGGTTGTGATGATGATGCTAAGGAACATTAACCTTACCTATGGTTGTGATGATGATGCTTGGGAACATTAACCTTACCTATGGTTGTGATGATGATGCTGGGAACATTAACCTTACCTATGGTTGTGATGATGATGCTGGGGAACATTAACCTTACCTATGGTTGTGATGATGATGCTGAGGAACATTAACCTTACCTATGGTTGTGATGATGATGCTGGGGAACATTAAACCTTACCTATGGTTTGTGATGATGATGCTGGGGAACATTAACCTTACCTATGGTAGTGATGATGATGCTGGGGGAACATTAACCTTACCTATTGGTTGTGATGATGATGCGTAGGAACATTAACCTTACCTATGGTTGTGATGATGATGCTGTGGAACATTAACCTTACTATGTTGTGATGATGATGTTGGTGACATTAACCTTACCTATGGTTGTGATGATGATGCTGGGAACATTAACCTTACCTATGGTTTGATGATGATGCTGGGGATCATTAACCTTACCTATGGTTGTGATGGATGATGCTGGGGAACATTAACCTTACCTATGGTTTGTGATGATGATGTGGGGAACATTACCTTACCGTATGGTTGTGATGATGATGCTGAGGAACATTAACCCTACCTATGGTAGTGATGATGATGGTTGGGAACATAACCTTACCTAGGGTTGTGATGATGATGGCTGGGGAACATTAAACCTTACCTATGGTTGTGATGATGATGCTAGGGGAACATTAACCTTACCTATGGTTGTGATGATGATGTTGGGAACATTAACCTTACCTATGGTTGTGATGATGATGCTGGGGAACATTAACCTTACCTATGGTTGTGATGATGATGCTAAGGAACATTAACCTTACCTATGGTTGTGATGATGATGCTGGGGAACATTAACCTTACCTATGGTTGTGATGATGATGTTGGGAACATTAACCTTACCTATGGTTGTGATGATGATGCTGGGGAACATTAACCTTACCTATGGTTGTGATGATGATGCTAAGGAACATTAACCTTACCTATGGTTGTGATGATGATGCTGGGGAACATTAACCTTACCTATGGTTGTGATTATGATGCTGGGGAACATTAACCTTACCTATGGTTGTGATGATGATGCTAAGGAACATTAACCTTACCTATGGTTGTGATGATGATGCTAAGGAACATTAACCTTACCTATGGTTGTGATGATGATGCTGGGAACATTAACCTTACCTATGGTTGTGATGATGATGCTGGGGAACATTAACCTTACCTATGGTAGTGATGATGATGCTGGGGAACATTAACCTTACCTATGGTTGTGATGATGATGTTGGGAACATTAACCTTACCTATGATTGTGATGATGATGCTAAGGAACATTAACCTTACCTATGGTTGTGATGATGATGCTGGGGAACATTAACCTTACCTATGGTTGTGATGATGGTGCTTGGGAACATTAACCTTACCTATGGTAGTGACGATGGTGCTGGAGAAGAAGAAACTTTGTCCAAATGACCAGTTGGGTTCACTGGTGACATTTTTGGCTGCTGAAACCCCACGGTTGTTGGCCTTGATAATCTCTTCTATGAGCGCCTCCAGGTCCGCGTCTGTCGAGCAAGAGAAGACGTGTTAAGAAAGATCATAACAACAGTGATGTGGCATTGTTGCAAACATTTTAACAAACGTACACAGAGAAGTAAAGTCATGGTTAGGAAACGAGGCAAAATGATTGTGTCACTCTCTCCTCGTAACCGACACATATTAATCGCAAGTAGTGATTACACAGACCCCTTGCTGCGTGACGTAACACATGGAAGTAAACAATATGCGCACGCATCTTGTGAGGCAAAACTGGCAGTGTAAACGATGTGTGACACTGTATTTTCGGTGTGTGACACAGTTTGTGACCACAGAGAGGGAATTTTGTGACCACAGAGAGGGAAGTTTGTGACCACAGCGAGGGACATTTGTGACCACAGAGAGGGAAGTTTGTGACCACAGAGAGGGACGCTTGTGACAACAGCGAGGGAAGTTTGTGACCACAGAGAGGGAAGTTTGTGACCACAGAGAGGGACGCTTGTGACAACAGCGAGGGAAGTTTGTGACCACAGAGGGGGAAGTTTGTGACCACAGAGAGGAAAGTTTGTGACCACAGAGAAGGACGTTTGTGACCACAGAGAGGGAAGTTTGTGAACACAGAGGGGGAAGTTTGTGACCACAGAGAGGGACGCTTGTAACAACAACGAGGGAAGTTTGTGACCACAGAGAGGAAAGGTCATGGCCACAGCGAAGGACGTTTGTGACAACAACGAGGGATTTTTGTGACCACAGAGAGGGAAGTTTGTGACCACAGCGAGGGACATTTGTGACCACAGAGAGGGAAGTTTGTGACCACAGAGAGGGACGCTTGTGACAACAGCAAGGGAAGTTTGTGACCACAGAGAGGGAATTTTGTGACCACAGAGAGGGAAGTTTGTGACCACAGCGAGGGACATTTGTGACCACACAGAGGGAAGTTTGTGACCACAGAAAGGGACGCTTGTGACAACAGCGAGAGAAGTTTGTGACCACAGAGAGGGAAGTTTGTGACCACAGAGAGGGAAGTTTGTGACCACAGAGAGGGACGCTTGTGACAACAACGAGGGAAGTTTGTGACCATAGAGAGGAAAGTTTATGACCACAGCGATGGACGTTTGTGACAACAACGAGGGAAGTTTGTGACCACAGAGAGGGAAGTTTGTGACCACAGCGAGGGACATTTGTGACCACAGAGAGGGAAGTTTGTGACCACAGAGAGGGACGCTTGTGACAACAGCGAGGGAAGTTTGTGACCACAGAGAGGGAAGTTTGTGACCACAGAGAGGGACGCTTGTGACAACAGCGAGGGAAGTTTGTGACCACAGAGGGGGAAGTTTGTGACCACAGAGAGGAAAGTTTGTGACCACAGAGAAGGACGTTTGTGACCACAGAGAGGGAAGTTTGTGAACACAGAGGGGGAAGTTTGTGACCACAGAGAGGGACGCTTGTAACAACAACGAGGGAAGTTTGTGACCACAGAGAGGAAAGGTCATGGCCACAGCGAAGGACGTTTGTGACAACAACGAGGGATTTTTGTGACCACAGAGAGGGAAGTTTGTGACCACAGCGAGGGACATTTGTGACCACAGAGAGGGAAGTTTGTGACCACAGAGAGGGACGCTTGTGACAACAGCAAGGGAAGTTTGTGACCACAGAGAGGGAAGTTTGTGACCACAGAGAGGGAAGTTTGTGACCATAGAGAGAAAAGTTTGTGACCACAGAGGGGGAAGTTTGTGATCAAAGAGAGGGAAGTTTGTGACCACAGCGAGGGACGTTTGTGACCACAGAGAGGGAAGTTTGTGACCACAAAAAGGGAAGTTTGTGACCACAGAGAGGAAAGTTTGTGACCACAGCGAGGGACATTTGTGACCACAGAGAGGGAAGTTTGTGACCAGAGAGAGGAAAGTTTGTGACCACAGAGAGGGAAGTTTGTGACCACAGAGAGGGAAGTTTGTGACCACAGCGAGGGACGCTTGTGACAACAGCGAAGGAAGTTTGTGACCACAGAGAGAGAAGTTTGTGACCACAGAGGGGAAAGTTTATGACCACAGCGAGGGACGTTTGTGACCACAGAGGGGGATGTTTGTGACCACAGAAAGGGAAGTTTGTGACTACAGAGAGGGAAGTTTGTGATCACAGAAAGGAAAGTTTGTGACCACAGAGAGGGACGTTTGTGACCACAGAGGGGGAAGTTTGTGACCACAGAAAGGGAAGTTTGTGACTACAGAGAGGGAAGTTTGTGACCACAGAGAGGAAAGTTTGTGACCACAGAGAGGGAAGTTTGTGACCACAGAGAGGGAAGTTTGTGACCACAGCGAGGGACGTTTGTAACCACAGCGAGGGACGTTTGTGATCACAGAGGGGGAAGTTTGTGACCATAGAGAGGAAAGTTTATGACCACAGAGAGGGAAGTTTGTGACCACAGCGAGGGACGTTTGTGAGAGAAGGAAGTTTGTGACCACAGAAAGGGAAGTTTGTGACCTCAGAGAGAGAAGTTTGTGATCACAGAGATGGAAGTTTGTGACAACAGAGAGAGAGATTTGTGACCATAGAGAGGGACGTTTGTGACCAGAGTGAGGGAAGCTTGTGACCATAGAGAGGGAGGTTTGTGACCATAGAGAAGAAGTCTGTGACCACAGAAAGGGAAGTTTGCGACCTCAGAGAGGGAAGTTTGTGATCACAGAGATGGAAGTTTGTGACCATAGAGAGAAAAGTTTGTGACCATAGAAAGGGACGTTTGTGACCACAGAGAGGGAAGTTTGTGACCATAGAGAGGGACGTTTGTGACCACAGAGAGGGAAGTTTGTGACCACAGAAAGGGAAGTTTGTGACCACAGAGAGGAAAGTTTGTGACCACAGCGAGGGACATTTGTGACCACAGAGAGGGAAGTTTGTGACCAGAGAGAGGAAAGTTTGTGACCACAGAGAGGGAAGTTTGTGACCACAGAGAGGGAAGTTTGTGACCACAGCGAGGGACGCTTGTGACAACAGCGAAGGAAGTTTGTGACCACAGAGAGAGAAGTTTGTGACCACAGAGGGGAAAGTTTATGACCACAGCGAGGGACGTTTGTGACCACAGAGAGGGATGTTTGTGACCACAGAAAGGGAAGTTTGTGACTACAGAGAGGGAAGTTTGTGATCACAGAAAGGAAAGTTTGTGACCACAGAGAGGGACGTTTGTGACCACAGAGGGGGAAGTTTGTGACCACAGAAAGGGAAGTTTGTGACTACAGTGAGGGAAGTTTGTGACCTCAGAGAGGAAAGTTTGTGACCACAGAGAGGGAAGTTTGTGACCACAGAGAGGGAAGTTTGTGACCACAGCGAGGGACGTTTGTAACCACAGCGAGGGACGTTTGTGATCACAGAGGGGGAAGTTTGTGACCATAGAGAGGAACGTTTATGACCACAGAGAGGGAAGTTTGTGACCACAGCGAGGGACGTTTGTGAGAGAAGGAAGTTTGTGACCACAGAAAGGGAAGTTTGTGACCTCAGAGAGAGAAGTTTGTGATCACAGAGATGGAAGTTTGTGACAACAGAGAGAGAGGTTTGTGACCATAGAGAGGGACGTTTGTGACCAGAGTGAGGGAAGCTTGTGACCATAGAGAGGGAGGTTTGTGACCATAGAGAAGGAAGTCTGTGACCACAGAAAGGGAAGTTTGCGACCTCAGAGAGGGAAGTTTGTGATCACAGAGATGGAAGTTTGTGACCATAGAGAGAAAAGTTTGTGACCATAGAAAGGGACGTTTGTGACCATAGAGAGGGAAGTTTGTGACCATAGAGAGGGAGGTTTGTGACCACAGAGAGGAAAGTTTGTGACCATAGCGAGAAGTTTGGAACCATAGACAGGGAAGTTTGTGACCACAGAGAGGGAAGTTTATGATCACAAACAAGGAAGTTTATGACCACAGCGAAAGGCGTTTGTGACCATAGAGAGGAAAGTTTCTGACTACAGGGAGGGAAGTTTGTGACCACAAAAAGGGAAGTTTGTGACCTCAGAGAGGGAAGTTTGTGATCACAAAGGAAAGTTTGTGATCACCAACAAGGAAGTTTATGACCACAGCGAGGGACGTTTGTGATCAGAGAGTGGGAAGTTTGTGACCACAGGGAGGGAAGTTTGTGACCAAAGAAAGGGAAGTTTGTGACCTCAGGGAGGGAAGTTTGCGATCAGAGAGAGGGAGGCTTTTGAGTACAGTGAGGAAAGTTTTTGATCACAAAGAGGGAAGTTGGTCATCACAGAGAGGGAAGTTTGTGATCACAGAAAGGGAGGTTTATAATTATAGAAAGGAAAGGTCAAGACCAAAGAGAACGATGTTTGTGACCACAGAGAATGAAGTTTGTGACCAGAGAGAGGTACGTTTGTGACCACACAAAGAGAAATTTCGGACCACAGACATGGGAGCTTGTGACCATTGACAAGAAAGTTTGCAACCACAGAGAGGAAAGTTTATGACCACAGAGAGAGAGAGGTTTGTAATCATAGAAAGGGATATTCAAGACAAAAAAAGGATGTTTGTGACCACAAAGAGGGAAATTTGTGAACAGAGAGAGGTACGTTTGTGACCACACAGAAAAATTTCGGATCACAAGCAGGGAAGTTTGTGACCATAGACAGGGAAGTTTGTGATCACAGACAGGAAAGTTTATGACCACGGGGAGGGATGTTTGTGACCGGAGAGAGAGAGAGAGAGAGAGAGAGAGAGAGAGAGAGAGAGAGAGAGAGAGAGAGAGAGAGAGAGAGAGAGAGAGAGAGAGAGAGAGAGAGAGAGAGAGAGAGAGAGAGAGAGAGAGAGAGAGAGAGAGAGAGAGAGAGAGAGAAGTACGTTTGTAACCACGTTTGTAACCATAGAGAGAAAAGTTTACGATCACAGAGAGGGATGTTCGTAATCACAGACATATATATATATATATATATATATATATATATATATATATATATATATATATATATATATATATATATATATATATATATATATATATATATCATCCCTGGGGATAGGGGAGAAGGAATACTTTCCACGCATTCCTCACGTGTCGTAGAAGGCGACTAAAGGGGACGGGAGCGGGGGCCAGAAACCCTCCCCTCCTTGTATTTTAACTTTCTAAAATGGGAAACAGAAGAAGGAGTTGCGCGAGAAGTGCTCATCCTCCTCGAAGGCTTAGATTGGGGTGTCTAAACGTGTGTGGATGTAACCAGGATGAGAAAAAAGGAGAGATAGGTAGTATGTTTGAGGAAAGGAACCTGGATGTTTTGGCTCTGAGTGAAACGAAGCTCAAGGGTAAAGGGGAAGAGTGGTTTGGGAATGTCTTGGGAGTAAAGTCAGGGGTTAGTGAGAGGACAAGAGCAAGGGAAGGAGTAGCACTACTCCTGAATCAGGAGTTGTGGGAGTATGTGATAGAGTGTGAGAAAGTAAATTCTAGATTGATATGGTTAAAACTGACACTTGATGGAGAGAGATGGGTCATTATTGGTGCATATGCACCTGGGCATGAGAAGAAAGATCATGAGAGGCAAGTGTTTTGGGAGCAGCTGAATGGGTGTGTTAGTAGTTTTGATGCACAAGACCGGGTTATAGTGATGGGTGATTTGAATGCAAAGGTGAGTAATATTGCAGTTGAGGGAATAATTGGTATATATGGAGTGTTCAGTGTTGTAAATGGAAATGGTGAAGAGCTTGTAGATTTATGTGCTGAAAAAGGACTGGTGATTGGGAATACCTGGTTTAAAAAGCGAGGGATACATAAGTATACGTATGTAAGTAGGAGAGATGGCCAGAGAGCGTTATTGGATTACGTGTTAATTGATAGACGCACGAAAGAGAGACTTTTGGATGTTAATGTGCTGAGAAGTGCAACTGGAAGGATGTCTGATCATTATCTTGTGGAGGCGAAGGTGAAGATTTGTGGTGGTTTTCAGAAAAGAAGAGAAAATGTTGGGTTGAAGAGAGTGGGGAGAGTAAGTGAGCTTGGGAAGAAGACTTGTGTGAGGAAGTTCCAGGAGAGACTGAGTACAGAATGGAAAAAGGTGGGAACAAAGGAGGTAAGGGGAGTGGGGGAGGAATGGGATGTATTTAGGGAACCAGTGATGGCTTCCGCAAAAGATGCTTGTGGCATGAGAAGCGTAGGAGGTGGGTTGATTAGAAAAGGTAGTGAGTGGTGGGATGAAGAAGTAAGATTCTCAGTGAAAGAGAAGAGAGAGGCATTTGGACGATTATTGCAGGGAAAAAATGAAATTGAGTGGGAGAAGTATAAAAGAAAGAGACAGGAGGTCAAGAGAAAGGTGCAAGAGGTGAAAAAGAGGGCAAATGAGAGTTGGGGTGAGAGAGTATCATTAAATTTTGGGGAGATAAAAAGATGTTTTGGAAGGAGGTAAATAAAGTGCGCAAGACAAGGGAGCAAATGGAAACTTCAGTGAAGGGTGCTAATGGGGAGGTGATAACAAGTAGTGGTGATGTGAGAAGGACATGGAGTGAGTATTTTGAAGGTTTGTTGAATGTGTTTGATGATAGAGTGGCAGATATAGGGTATTTTGGTCGAGGTGGTCTACAAAGTGAGAGGGTTATGGAAAATGATTTGGTAAACAGAGAAGAGGTAGTAAAAGCTTTGCGGAAGATGAAAGCCGGCAAGGGCCATTTCTTTCGTCTGTTTCCTTGCGCTACCTCGCAAACACGGGAGAAAGCGACAAAGCAAAAAAAAAAAAAAAAAATATATATATATATATATATATATATATATATATATATATATATATATATATATATATATATATATATATATTATTTATTTCTTTTGCTTTGTCGCTGTCTCTCGCGTTAGCGAGGTAGCGCAAGGAAACAGACGAACGAATGGCCCAACCCGCCCACATAGACATGTATATACATACACGTCCATACACGCAAATATACATACCTATACATCTCAATGTACACATATATATACACACACAGACATATACATATATACACACGCACATAATTCATACTGTCTGCCTTTATTCGTTCCCATCGCCACCTCCCCACACATTGGAAAACAACCCCCTCCCCCCTCATGTGTGCGAGGTAGCGCTAGGAAAAGACACAAAAGGCCCCATTCGTTCACACTCAGTCTCTAGCTGTCATGCAATAATGCACCGAAACTACTGCTCCCTTTCCACATCCAGGCCCCACAGAACTTTCCATGGTTTACCCCAGACGCTTCACATGCCCTGGTTCAATCCATTGAAAGCACGTCGACCACGGTATACCACATCATTCCAATTCACTCTATTCCTTGCACGCCTTTCACCCTGCTGCATGTTCAGGCCCCGATCACTCAAAATCTTCTTCACTCCATCTTTCCACCTCCAATTTGGTCTCCCACTTTTCCTCGTTCCCTCCACCTCTGACACATATATCCTCTTGGTCAATCTTTCCTCACTCATTCTCTCCATGTGCCCAAACCATTTCAAAACACCCTCTTCTGCTCTCTCAACCACGCTCTTTTTATTTCCACACATCTCTCTTACCCTTACGTTACTTACTCGATCAAACCACCTCACACCACACATTGTCCTCAAATATCTCATTTCCAGCACATCCATCCTCCTGCGCACAACTCTATCCATAGCCCACGCCTCGTAACCATACAACATTGTTGGAACCACTATTCCTTCAAACATACCCATTTTTGCTTTCCGAGATAATGTTCTCGACTTCCACACATTCTTCAAGGCTCCCAGAATTTTCGCCCCCTCCCTCACCCTATGATCCACTTCCGCTTCCATGGTTCCATCCGCTGCCAGATCCACTCCCAGATATCTAAAACACTTTACTTCCTCCAGTTTTTCTCCATTCAAACTTACCTCCCAATTGACTTGACCCTCAACCCTACTGTACCTAATAACCTTGCTCTTATTCACATTTACTCTTAACTTTCTTCTTTCACACACTTTACCAAACTCAGTCACCAGCTTCTGCAGTTTCTCACATGAATCAGCCACCAGCGCTGTATCATCAGCGAACAACAACTGACTCACTTCCCAACCTCTCTCATCCACAACAGACTTCATACTTGCCCCTCTTTCCAAAACTCTTGCATTCACCTCCCTAAGAACCCCATCCATAAACAAATTAAACAACCATGGAGACATCACGCACCCCTGCCGCAAACCTACATTCAATGAGAACCAATCACTTTCCTCTCTTCTTACACGTACACATGCCTTACATCCTCGATAAAAACTTTTCACTGCTTCTAATAACTTGCCTCCCACACCATATATTCTTAATACCTTCCACAGAGCATCTCTATCAACTCTATCATATGCCTTCTCCAGATCCATAAATGCTACATACAAATCCATTTGCTTTTCTAAGTATTTCTCACATACATTCCTCAAAGCAAAACCTGATCCACACATCCTCTACCACTTCTGAAACCACACTGCTCTTCCCCAATCTGAATCTCTGTACATGCCCTCACCCTCTCAATCAATACCCTCCCATATGATTTACCAGAAATACTCAACAAACTTATACCTCTGTAATTTGAGCACTCACTCTTATCCCCTTTGCCTTTGTACAATGGCACTATGCACGCATTCCGCCAATCCTCAGGCACATCACCATGAGTCATACATACAGTAAATAACCTTACCAACCAGTCAATAATACAGTCACCCCCTTTTTTAATAAATTTGATAAATTACATTTTAGGGAGAATAAAAAGATGTTCTGGAAGGAGGTAAATAAAGTCCGTAAGACAAGGGAGCAAATGGGAATTTCAGTGAAGGGCGCTAATGGGGAGGTGATAACAAGTAGTTGTGATGTCAGAAGGAGATGGAGTGAGTATTTTGAAGGTTTGTTGAATGTGTTTGATGATAGAGTGGCAGATATAGGGTGTTTTGGTCGAGGTGGTCTGTAAAGTGAGAGGGTTAGGGAAAATGATTTGGTAAACAGAGAAGAGGTAGTAAAAGCTTTGCGGAAGATGAAAGCCGGCAAGGCAGCAGGTATGGATGGTATTGCAGTGGAATCTATTAAAAAAGGGGGTGACTGGATTGTTGACTGGTTGGTAAGGTTATTCAATGTATGTATGACTCATGGTGAGGTGCCTGAGGAGTGGCGGAATGCGTGCATAGGGCCATTGTACAAAGGCAAAGGGGATAAGAGTGAGTGCTCAAATTACAGAGGTATAAGTTTGTTGAGTATTTCTGGTAAATTATATGGGAGGGTATTGATTGAGAGGGTGAAGGCATGTACAGACCATCAGATTGGGGAAGAGCAGTGTGGTTTCAGAAGTGGTAGAGGATGTGTGGATCAGGTGTTTCCTTTGAAGAATGTATGTGAGAAATACTTAGAAAAGCAAATGGATTTGTATGTAGCATTTATGGATCTGGAGAAGGCATATGATAGAGTTGAGAGAGATGCTCTGTGGAAGGTATTAAGAATATATGGTGTGGGAGGCAAGTTCTTAGATATATATATATTTTTTTTTTTTTGCTTTGTCGCTGTCTCCCGCGTTTGCGAAGTAGCGCAAGGAAACAGACGAAAGAAATGGCCCAACCCACCCCCAGACACATGTATATACATACGTCCACACACGCAAAATATACATACCTACACAGCTTTCCATGGTTTACCCCAGACGCTTCACATGCCTTGATTCAATCCACTGACATCACGTCAACCCCGGTATACCACATCGCTCCAATTCACTCTATTCCTTGCCCTCCTTTCACCCTCCTGCATGTTCAGGCCCCGATCACACAAAATCTTTTTCACTCCATCTTTCCACCTCCAATTTGGTCTCCCTCTTCTCCTCGTTCCCTCCACCTCCGACACATATATCCTCTTGGTCAATCTTTCCTCACTCATTCTCTCCATGTGCCCAAACCATTTCAAAACACCCTCTTCTGCTCTCTCAACCACGCTCTTTTTATTTCCACACATCTCTCTTACCCTTACGTTACTTACTCGATCAAACCACCTCACACCACACATTGTCCTCAAACATCTCATTTCCAGCACATCCATCCTCCTGCGCACAACTCTATCCATAGCCCACGCCTCGCAACCATACAACATTGTTGGAACCACTATTCCTTCAAACATACCCATTTTTGCTTTCCGAGATAATGTTCTCGACTTCCACACATTCTTTAAGGCTCCCAGAATTTTCCCCCCCTCCCCCACCCTAGGATCCACTTCCGCTTCCATGGTTCCATCCGCTGCCAGATCCACTCCCAGATATCTAAAACACTTCACTTCCTCCAGTTTTTCTCCATTCAAACTCACCTCCCAATTGACTTGACCCTCAACCCTACTGTACCTAATAACCTTGCTCTTATATATATATATATATATATATATATATATATATATATATATATATATATATATATATATATATATATATATATATATATATATATATATATATATATATATATATATATATATATATATATATATATATATATATATATATACATATATATATATAGGCAGATATAGGGTGTTTGGGTCGAGGTGGTGTGCAAAGTGAGAGGGTTAGGGAAAATGATTTGGTAAACAGAGAAGAGGTAGTAAAAGCTTTGCGGAAGATGAAAGCCGGCAAGGCAGCAGGTTTGGATGGTATTGCAGTGGAATTTATTAAAAAAGGGGGTGACTGTATTGTTGACTGGTTGGTAAGGTTATTTAATGTATGTATGACTCATGGTGAGGTGCCTGAGGATTGGCGGAATGCGTGCATAGTGCCATTGTACAAAGGCAAAGGGGATAAGAGTGAGTGCTCAAATTACAGAGGTATAAGTTTGTTGAGTATTCCTGGTAAATTATATGGGAGGGTATTGATTGAGAGGGTGAAGGCATGTACAGAGCATCAGATTGGGGAAGAGCAGTGTGGTTTCAGAAGTGGTAGAGGTTGTGTGGATCAGGTTTTGCTTTGAAGAATGTATGTGAGAAATACTTAGAAAAGCAAATGGATTTGTATGTAGCATTTATGGATCTGGAGAAGGCATATGATAGAGTTGATAGAGATGCTCTGTGGAAGGTATTAAGAATATATGGTGTGGGAGGCAAGTTGTTAGAAGCAGTGAAAAGTTTTTATCGAGGATGTAAGGCATGTGTACGTGTAGGAAGAGAGGAAAGTGATTGGTTCTCAGTGAATGTAGGTTTGCGGCAGGGGTGTGTGATGTCTCCATGGTTGTTTAATTTGTTTATGGATGGGGTTCTTAGGGAGGTAAATGCAAGAGTCTTGGAAAGAGGGGCAAGTATGAAGTCTGTTGGGGATGAGAGAGCTTGGGAAGTGAGTCAGTTGTTGTTCGCTGATGATACAGCGCTGGTGGCGGATTCATGTGAGAAACTGCAGAAGCTGGTGACGGAGTTTGGTAAAGTGTGTGGAAGAAGAAAGTTGAGAGTAAATGTGAATAAGAGCAAGGTTATTAGGTACAGTAGGGTTGAGGGTCAAGTCAATTGGGAGGTGAGTTTGAATGGAGAAAAACTGGAGGAAGTGAAGTGTTTTAGATATCTGGGAGTGGATCTGTCAGCGGATGGAACCATGGAAGCGGAAGTGGATCATAGGGTGGGGGAGGGGGCGAAAATTTTGGGAGCCTTGAAAAATGTGTGGAAATCGAGAACATTATCCCGGAAAGCAAAAATGGGTATGTTTGAAGGAATAGTGGTTCCAACAATGTTGTATGGTTGCGAGGCGTGGGCTATGGATAGAGTTGTGCGCAGGAGGATGGATGTGCTGGAAATGAGATGTTTGAGGACAATGTGTGGTGTGAGGTGGTTTGATCGAGTAAGTAACGTAAGGGTAAGAGAGATGTGTGGAAATAAAAAGAGCGTGGTTGAGAGAGCAGAAGAGGGTGTTTTGAAATGGTTTGGGCACATGGAGAGAATGAGTGAGGAAAGATTGACCAAGAGGATATATGTGTCGGAGGTGGAGGGAACGAGGAGAAGAGGGAGACCAAATTGGAGGTGGAAAGATGGAGTGAAAAGGATTTTGTGTGATCGGGGCCTGAACATGCAGGAGGGTGAAAGGAGGGCAAGGAATAGAGTGAATTGGAGCGATGTGGTATACAGGGGTTGACGTGCTGTCAGTGGATTGAATCAAGGCATGTGAAGCGTCCGGGGTAAACCATGGAAAGCTGTGTAGGTATGTATATTTGCGTGTGTGGACGTGTGTATGTACATGTGTATGGGGGGGTTGGGCCATTTCTTTCGTCTGTTTCCTTGCGCTACCTCGTGGTGAGAGTAAGTGAGCTTGGGAAGGAGACTTGTGTGAGGAAGTTCCAGGAGAGACTGAGTACAGAATGGAAAAAGGTGAGAACAATGGAAGTAAGAGGAATGGGGGAGGAATGGGATGTATTTAGGGAATCAGTGATGGATTGCGCAAAAGATGCTTGTGGCATGAGAAGAGTGGGAGGTGGGTTGATTAGAAAGGGTAGTGAGTGGTGGGATGAAGAAGTAAGATTATTAGTGAAAGAGAAGAGAGAGGCATTTGGACGATCTTTGCAGGGAAAAAATGCAATTGAGTGGGAGATGTATAAAAGAAAGAGACAGGAGGTCAAGAGAAAGGTGCAAGAGCTGAAAAAGAGGGCAAATGAGAGTTGGGGTGAGAGAATATCATTAAATTTTAGGGATAATAAAAAGATGTTCTGGAAGGAGGTAAATAAAGTGCGCAAGACAAGGGAGCAAATGGAAACTTCAGTGAAGGGTGCTAATGGGGAGGTGATAACAAGTAGTGGTGATGTGAGAAGGACATGGAGTGAGTATTTTGAAGGTTTGTTGAATGTGTTTGATGATAGAGTGGCAGATATAGGGTATTTTGGTCGAGGTGGTCTACAAAGTGAGAGGGTTATGGAAAATGATTTGGTAAACAGAGAAGAGGTAGTAAAAGCTTTGCGGAAGATGAAAGCCGGCAAGGGCCATTTCTTTCGTCTGTTTCCTTGCGCTACCTCGCAAACGCGGGAGACAGCGACAAAGCAAAAAAAAAAAAAAATATATATATATATATATATATATATATATATATATATATATATATATATATATATATATATATATATATATATATATATATATTATTTATTTCTTTTGCTTTGTCGCTGTCTCTCGCGTTAGCGAGGTAGCGCAAGTAAACAGACGAACGAATGGCCCAACCCGCCCACATAGACATGTATATACATACACGTCCATACACGCAAATATACATACCTATACATCTCAATGTACACATATATATACACACACAGACATATACATATATACACACGCACATAATTCATACTGTCTGCCTTTATTCGTTCCCATCGCCACCTCCCCACACATTGGATAACAACCCCCTCCCCCCTCATGTGTGCGAGGTAGCGCTAGGAAAAGACACAAAAGGCCCCATTCGTTCACACTCAGTCTCTAGCTGTCATGCAATAATGCACCGAAACTACTGCTCCCTTTCCACATCCAGGCCCCACAGAACTTTCCATGGTTTACCCCAGACGCTTCACATGCCCTGGTTCAATCCATTGAAAGCACGTCGACCACGGTATACCACATCATTCCAATTCACTCTATTCCTTGCACGCCTTTCACCCTGCTGCATGTTCAGGCCCCGATCACTCAAAATCTTCTTCACTCCATCTTTCCACCTCCAATTTGGTCTCCCACTTTTCCTCGTTCCCTCCACCTCTGACACATATATCCTCTTGGTAAATCTTTCCTCACTCATTCTCTCCATGTGCCCAAACCATTTCAAAACACCCTCTTCTGCTCTCTCAACCACGCTCTTTTTATTTCCACACATCTCTCTTACCCTTACGTTACTTACTCGATCAAACCACCTCACACCACACATTGTCCTCAAATATCTCATTTCCAGCACATCCATCCTCCTGCGCACAACTCTATCCATAGCCCACGCCTCGTAACCATACAACATTGTTGGAACCACTATTCCTTCAAACATACCCATTTTTGCTTTCCGAGATAATGTTCTCGACTTCCACACATTCTTCAAGGCTCCCAGAATTTTCGCCCCCTCCCTCACCCTATGATCCACTTCCGCTTCCATGGTTCCATCCGCTGCCAGATCCACTCCCAGATATCTAAAACACTTTACTTCCTCCAGTTTTTCTCCATTCAAACTTACCTCCCAATTGACTTGACCCTCAACCCTACTGTACCTAATAACCTTGCTCTTATTCACATTTACTCTTAACTTTCTTCTTTCACACACTTTACCAAACTCAGTCACCAGCTTCTGCAGTTTCTCACATGAATCAGCCACCAGCGCTGTATCATCAGCGAACAACAACTGACTCACTTCCCAACCTCTCTCATCCACAACAGACTTCATACTTGCCCCTCTTTCCAAAACTCTTGCATTCACCTCCCTAACAACCCCATCCATAAACAAATTAAACAACCATGGAGACATCACACACCCCTGCCGCAAACCTACATTCACTGAGAACCAATCACTTTCCTCTCTTCTTACACGTACACATGCCTTACATCCTCGATAAAAACTTTTCACTGCTTCTAATAACTTGCCTCCCACACCATATATTCTTAATACCTTCCACAGAGCATCTCTATCAACTCTATCATATGCCTTCTCCAGATCCATAAATGCTACATACAAATCCATTTGCTTTTCTAAGTATTTCTCACATACATTCCTCAAAGTAAAACCTGATCCACACATCCTCTACCACCTCTGAAACCACACTGCTCTTCCCCAATCTGAATCTCTATACATGCCCTCACCCTCTCAATCAATACCCTCCCATATGATTTACCAGAAATACTCAACAAACTTATACCTCTGTAATTTGAGCACTCACTCTTATCCCCTTTGCCTTTGTACAATGGCACTATGCACGCATTCCGCCAATCCTCAGGCACATCACCATGAGTCATATATACAGTAAATAACCTTACCAACCAGTCAATAATACAGTCACCCCCTTTTTTAATAAATTTGATAAATTACATTTTAGGGAGAATAAAAAGATGTTCTGGAAGGAGGTAAATAAAGTCCGTAAGACAAGGGAGCAAATGGGAATTTCAGTGAAGGGCGCTAATGGGGAGGTGATAACAAGTAGTTGTGATGTCAGAAGGAGATGGAGTGAGTATTTTGAAGGTTTGTTGAATGTGTTTGATGATAGAGTGGCAGATATAGGGTGTTTTGGTCGAGGTGGTCTGTAAAGTGAGAGGGTTAGGGAAAATGATTTGGTAAACAGAGAAGAGGTAGTAAAAGCTTTGCGGAAGATGAAAGCCGGCAAGGCAGCAGGTATGGATGGTATTGCAGTGGAATCTATTAAAAAAGGGGGTGACTGGATTGTTGACTGGTTGGTAAGGTTATTCAATATATGTATGACTCATGGTGAGGTGCCTGAGGAGTGGCGGAATGCGTGCATAGGGCCATTGTACAAAGGCAAAGGGGATAAGAGTGAGTGCTCAAATTACAGAGGTATAAGTTTGTTGAGTATTTCTGGTAAATTATATGGGAGGGTATTGATTGAGAGGGTGAAGGCATGTACAGACCATCAGATTGGGGAAGAGCAGTGTGGTTTCAGAAGTGGTAGAGGATGTGTGGATCAGGTGTTTCCTTTGAAGAATGTATGTGAGAAATACTTAGAAAAGCAAATGGATTTGTATGTAGCATTTATGGATCTGGAGAAGGCATATGATAGAGTTGAGAGAGATGCTCTGTGGAAGGTATTAAGAATATATGGTGTGGGAGGCAAGTTCTTAGATATATATATTTTTTTTTTTTTTGCTTTGTCGCTGTCTCCCGCGTTTGCGAGGTAGCGCAAGGAAACAGACGAAAGAAATGGCCCAACCCACCCCCATACACATGTATATACATACGTCCACACACGCAAAATATACATACCTACACAGCTTTCCATGGTTTACCCCAGACGCTTCACATGCCCTGATTCAATCCACTGACATCACGTCAACCCCGGTATACCACATCGCTCCAATTCACTCTATTCCTTGCACGCCTTTCACCCTCCTGCATGTTCAGGCCCCGATCACACAAAATCTTTTTCACTCCATCTTTCCACCTCCAATTTGGTCTCCCTCTTCTCCTCGTTCCCTCCACCTCCGACACATATATCCTCTTGGTCAATCTTTCCTCACTCATTCTCTCCATGTGCCCAAACCATTTCAAAACACCCTCTTCTGCTCTCTCAACCACGCTCTTTTTATTTCCACACATCTCTCTTACCCTTACGTTACTTACTCGATCAAACCACCTCACACCACATATTGTCCTCAAACATCTCATTTCCAGCACATCCATCCTCCTGCGCACAACTCTATCCATAGCCCACGCCTCGCAACCATACAACATTGTTGGAACCACTATTCCTTCAAACATACCCATTTTTGCTTTCCGAGATAATGTTCTCGACTTCCACACATTCTTTAAGGCTCCCAGAATTTTCGCCCCCTCCCCCACCCTAGGATCCACTTCCGCTTCCATGGTTCCATCCGCTGCCAGATCCACTCCCAGATATCTAAAACACTTCACTTCCTCCAGTTTTTCTCCATTCAAACTCACCTCCCAATTGACTTGACCCTCAACCCTACTGTACCTAATAACCTTGCTCTTATATATATATATATATATATATATATATATATATATATATATATATATATATATATATATATATATATATATATATATATATATATATATATATATATATATATATATATATATATATATATATATATATATATATATATATATATATATATATATATATATATATATATATATATATATATATATATATATATATAGGCAGATATAGGGTGTTTGGGTCGAGGTGGTGTGCAAAGTGAGAGGGTTAGGGAAAATGATTTGGTAAACAGAGAAGAGGTAGTAAAAGCTTTGCGGAAGATGAAAGCCGGCAAGGCAGCAGGTTTGGATGGTATTGCAGTGGAATTTATTAAAAAAGGGGGTGACTGTATTGTTGACTGGTTGGTAAGGTTATTTAATGTATGTATGACTCATGGTGAGGTGCCTGAGGATTGGCGGAATGCGTGCATAGTGCCATTGTACAAAGGCAAAGGGGATAAGAGTGAGTGCTCAAATTACAGAGGTATAAGTTTGTTGAGTATTCCTGGTAAATTATATGGGAGGGTATTGATTGAGAGGGTGAAGGCATGTACAGAGCATCAGATTGGGGAAGAGCAGTGTGGTTTCAGAAGTGGTAGAGGTTGTGTGGATCAGGTTTTGCTTTGAAGAATGTATGTGAGAAATACTTAGAAAAGCAAATGGATTTGTATGTAGCATTTATGGATCTGGAGAAGGCATATGATAGAGTTGATAGAGATGCTCTGTGGAAGGTATTAAGAATATATGGTGTGGGAGGCAAGTTGTTAGAAGCAGTGAAAAGTTTTTATCGAGGATGTAAGGCATGTGTACGTGTAGGAAGAGAGGAAAGTGATTGGTTCTCAGTGAATGTAGGTTTGCGGCAGGGGTGTGTGATGTCTCCATGGTTGTTTAATTTGTTTATGGATGGGGTTGTTAGGGAGGTAAATGCAAGAGTCTTGGAAAGAGGGGCAAGTATGAAGTCTGTTGGGGATGAGAGAGCTTGGGAAGTGAGTCAGTTGTTGTTCGCTGATGATACAGCGCTGGTGGCGGATTCATGTGAGAAACTGCAGAAGCTGGTGACGGAGTTTGGTAAAGTGTGTGGAAGAAGAAAGTTAAGAGTAAATGTGAATAAGAGCAAGGTTATTAGGTACAGTAGGGTTGAGGGTCAAGTCAATTGGGAGGTGAGTTTGAATGGAGAAAAACTGGAGGAAGTGAAGTGTTTTAGATATCTGGGAGTGGATCTGTCAGCGGATGGAACCATGGAAGCGGAAGTGGATCATAGGTTGGGGGAGGGGGCGAAAATTTTGGGAGCCTTGAAAAATGTGTGGAAATCGAGAACATTATCCCGGAAAGCAAAAATGGGTATGTTTGAAGGAATAGTAGTTCCAACAATGTTGTATGGTTGCGAGGCGTGGGCTATGGATAGAGTTGTGCGCAGGAGGATGGATGTGCTGGAAATGAGATGTTTGAGGACAATGTGTGGTGTGAGGTGGTTTGATCGAGTAAGTAACGTAAGGGTAAGAGAGATGTGTGGAAATAAAAAGAGCGTGGTTGAGAGAGCAGAAGAGGGTGTTTTGAAATGGTTTGGGCACATGGAGAGAATGAGTGAGGAAAGATTGACCAAGAGGATATATGTGTCGGAGGTGGAGGGAACGAGGAGAAGAGGGAGACCAAATTGGAGGTGGAAAGATGGAGTGAAAAGGATTTTGTGTGATCGGGGCCTGAACATGCAGGAGGGTGAAAGGAGGGCAAGGAATAGAGTGAATTGGAGCGATGTGGTATACAGGGGTTGACGTGCTGTCAGTGGATTGAATCAGGGCATGTGAAGCGTCCGGGGTAAACCATGGAAAGCTGTGTAGGTATGTATATTTGCGTGTGTGGACGTGTGTATGTACATGTGTATGGGGGGGGTTGGGCCATTTCTTTCGTCTGTTTCCTTGCGCTACCTCGCAAACGCGGGAGACAGCGACAAAGTATAAAAAAAAAAAAAAAATATATATATATATATATATATATATATATATATATATATATATATATATATATATATATATATATATATATATATATATATATATATTGTTGGGGTGAAGAGGGTGGTGAGAGTAAGTGAGCTTGGGAAGGAGACTTGTGTGAGGAAGTTCCAGGAGAGACTGAGTACAGAATGGAAAAAGGTGAGAACAATGGAAGTAAGAGGAGTGGGGGAGGAATGGGATGTATTTAGGGAATCAGTGATGGATTGCGCAAAAGATGCTTGTGGCATGAGAAGAGTGGGAGGTGGGTTGATTAGAAAGGGTAGTGAGTGGTGGGATGAAGAAGTAAGATTATTAGTGAAAGAGAAGAGAGAGGCATTTGGACGATCTTTGCAGGGAAAAAATGCAATTGAGTGGGAGATGTATAAAAGAAAGAGACAGGAGGTCAAGAGAAAGGTGCAAGAGCTGAAAAAGAGGGCAAATGAGAGTTGGGGTGAGAGAATATCATTAAATTTTAGGGATAATAAAAAGATGTTCTGGAAGGAGGTAAATATAGTGCGTAAGACAAGGGAGCAAATGGTAACTTCAGTGAAGGGCGCAAATGGAGAGGTGATAACAAGTAGTGGTGATGTGAGAAGGAGATGGAGTGAGTATTTTGAAGGTTTGTTGAATGTGTTTGATGATAGAGTGGCAGATATAGGGTGTTTTGGTCGAGGTGGTGTGCAAAGTGAGAGGGTTAGGGAAAATGATTTGGTAAACGGAGAAGAGGTAGTTAAAGCTTTGCGGAAGATGAAAGCCGGCAAGGCAGCAGGTTTGGATGGTATTGCAGTGGAATTTATTAAAAAAGGGGGTGACTGTATTATCGACTGGTTGGTAAGGTTATTTAATGTATGTATGACTCATGGTGAGGTGCCTGAGGATTAGCGGAATGCGTGCATAGTGCCATTGTACAAAGGCAAAGGGGATAAGAGTGAGTGCTCAAATTACAGAGGTATAAATTTGGATAGAGTTGTGCGCAGGAGGATGGATGTGCTGGAAATGAGATGTTTGAGGACAATGTGCGGTGTGAGGTGGTTTGATCGAGTCAGTAACGTAAGGGTAAGACAGATGTGTGGAAATGAAAAGAGCGTGGTTGAGAGAGCAGAAGAGGGTGTTTTGAAATGGTTTGGGCACATGGAGAGAATGAGTGAGGAAAGATTGACCAAGAGGATATATGTGTCGGAGGTGGAGGGAACGAGGAGAAGTGGGAGACCAAATTGGAGGTGGAAAGATGGAGTGAAAAAGATTTTGTGTGATCGGGGCCTGAACATGCAGGAGGGTGAAAGGAGGGCAAGGAATAGAGTGAATTGGATCGATGTGGTATACCGGGGTTGACGTGCTGTCAATGGATTGAATCAGGGTATGTGAAGCGTCTGGGGTAAACCATGGAAAGCTGTGTAGGTATGTATATTTGCTTGTGTGGACGTATGTATATACATGTGTATGGGTGTGGGTTGGGCCATTTCTTTCGTCTGTTTCCTTGCGCTACCTCGCAAACGCGGGAGACAGCGACAAAGCAAAAAAAAAAAAAAAATATATATATATATATATATATATATATATATATATATATATATATATATATATATATATATATATATAATCCCTGGGTATAGGGGAGAAAGAATACTTCCCACGCATTCCTCACGTGTCCTAGAAGGCGACTAGAGGGGACGGGAGCGGGGGCCAGACATCCTCCCCTCCTCGTATTTTAACTTTCTAAAATGGGAAACAGAAGAAGGAGTCACGCGGGGAGTGCTCATCCTCCTCGTAGGCTCAAATTCGGGTGTCTAAATGTGTTTGGATGTAACCTAGATGTGAAAAAAGGAGAGATAGGTAGTATGTTTGAGGAAAGGAACCTGGATGTTCTGGCTCTGAGTGAAACGAAGCTTAAGGGTAAAGGGGAAGAGTGGTTTGGGAATGTCTCGGGAGTAAAGTCAGGGGTTAGTGAGAGGACAAGAGCAAGGGAAGGAGTAGCACTACTCCTGAATCAGGAGTTGTGGGAGTATGTGATAGAATGTACGAAAGTAAATTCTAGATTAATATGGGTAAAACTGAAAGTTGATGGAGAGAGATGAGTGATTACTGGTGCATATGCACCTGGGCATGAGAAGAACGATCATGAGAGGCAAGTGTTTTGGGAGCAGCTGAATGAGTGTGTCTGTGGTTTTGATGCACGAGACCGGGTTATAGTGATGGGTGATTTGAATGCAAAGATGAGTAATGTGGCAGTTGAGGGAATAATTGGTATACATGGGGTGTTCAGTGTTGTAAATGGAAATGGTGAAGATCTTGTAGATTTATGTGCTGAAAAAGGACTGGTGATTGGGAATACCTGGTTTAAAAAGCGATATATACATAAGTATACGCATGTAAGTAGGAGAGATGGCCAGAGAGCGTTATTGGATTACGTGTTAATTGACAGTCGCGCGAAAGAGAGAATTTTGGATGTTAATGTGCTGAGAGGTACAACTGGAGGGATGTCTGATCATTATCTTGTGTAGGCTAAGGTGAAGATTTGTTGGGGTTTTCAGGAAAGAAGAGAGAATGTTGGGGTGAAGAGAGTGGTGAGAGTAAGTTAGCTTGGGAAGGAGACTTGTGTGAGGAAGTACCAGGAGAGACTGAGTACAGAATGGAAAAAGGTGAGAACAATGGAAGTAAGGGGAGTGGGGGAGGAATGGGATGTATTTAGGGAATCAGTGATGGATTGCGCAGAAGAAGCTTGTGGCATGAGAAGCGTGGGAGGTGGGTTGATTAGATAGGGTAGTGAGTGGTGGGATGAAGAAGTAAGATTATTAGTGAAAGAGAAGAGAGAGGCATTTGGACGACTCTTGCAGGGAAAAACTGCAAATGAGTGGGAGATGTATAAAAGAAAGAGGCAGGTCAAGAGAAAGGTGCAAGAGGTGAAAAAGAGGGCAAATGAGAGTTGGGGTGAGAGAGTATCATTAAATTTTAGGAAGAATAAAAAGATGTTCTGGAAGGAGGCAAATAAAGTGCGTAAGACAAGGGAGCAAATGGGAACTTCAGTGAAGGGTGCTAATGGGGAGGTGATAACAAGTAGTGATGATGTGAGAAGTAGATGGAGTGAGTATTTTGAAGGTTTGTTGAATGTGTTTGATGAGAGAGTGGCAGATATAGGGTGTTTTGGTCGAGATGGTGTGCAAAGTGAGAGGGTTAGGGAAAATGATTTGGTAAACAGAGAAGAGGTAGTAAAAGCTTTGCGGAAGATGAAAGCCGGCATGGCAGCAGGTTTGGATGGTATTGCAGTGGAATTTATTAAAAAAGGGGGTGACTTTATTGTTGACTGGTTGGTAAGGTTATTTAATGTATGTATGATTCATGGTGAGGTGCCTGAGGATTGGCGGAATGCGTACCTAGTGCCATTGTACAAAGTCAAAGGGGATAAGAGTGAGTGCTCAAATTACAGAGGTATAAGTTTGTTGAGTATTCCTGGTAAATTATGTGGTAGGGTATTGATTGAGAGGGTGAAGGCATGTACAGAGCATCAGATTGGGGAAGAGCAGTGTGGTTTCAGAAGTGGTAGAGGATGTGTGGATCAGGTGTTTGCTTTGAAGAATGTAAATGAGAAATACTTAGAAAAGCAAATGGATTTGTATGTAGCATTTATGGATCTGGAGAAGGCATATGATAGAGTTGATAGATATGCTTTGTGAAAGGTACTAAGATTATATGGTGTGGGAGGCAAGTTGTTAGAAGCAGTGAAAAGTTTTTATCGAGGATGTAAGGCATGTGTACGTGTAGGAAGAGAGGAAAGTGATTGGTTGTCAGTGAATGTAGGTTTGCGGCAGGGGTGTGTGATGTCTCCATGGTTGTTTGATTTGTTTATGGATGGGGTTGTTAGGGAGGTGAATGCAAGAGTTTTGGAGAGAGGGGCAAGTATGAAGTCTGTTGTGGATGAGAGAGCTTGGGAGGTGAGTCAGTTGTTGTTCGCTGATGATACAGCGCTGGTGGCTGATTCATGTGAGAAACTGCAGAAGCTGGTGACTAAGTTTGGTAAAGTGTGTGAAAGAAGAAAGTTGAGAGTACATGTGAATAAGAGCAAGGTTATTAGGTACAGTAGGGTTGAGGGTCAAGTCAGTTAGGAGGTAAGTTTGAATGGAGAAAAACTGGAGGAAGTAAAGTGTTTTAGATATCTGGGAATGCATCTGGCAGCGGATGGAACCATGGAAGCGGAAGTGAATCATAGGGTGGGGGAGGGGGCAAAAATCCTGGGAGCCTTGAAGAATGTTTGGAAGTCGAGAGCATTATCTCAGAAAGCAAAAATGGGTATGTTTGAAGGAATAGTGGTTCCAACAATGTTGTATGGTTGCGAGGCGTGGGCTATGGATGTGCGCAGGTGGGTGGATGTGCTGGAAATGAGATATTTGAGGACAATATGTGGTGTTAGTTGGTTTGATCTAGCAAGTAATGTAAGGGTAAGAGAGATGTGTGGAAATAAAAAGAGCGTGGTTGAAAGTGCAGAAGAGGGTGTTTTGAAATGGTTTGGGCACATGGAGAAAATGAGTGAGGAAAGATTGACCAAGTGGATATATGTGTCGGAGGTGGAGGGAACGAGGAGAAGTGAGAGACCAAATTGGAAGTGGAAAGATGGAGTGAAAAAGAATTTGAGTGATCGTGGCCTGAACATGCATGAGGGTGAAAGGCGGGCAAGCAATAGAATGAATTGGATCGATGTGGTATACCGGTGTCGACGTGCTGTCAATGTATTGAATCAGGGCACATGAAGCGTCTGGGTAAACCATGGAAAGTTCTGTGGATGTGGAAAGGGAGCTGTGGTTTCGGGCATTATTGTATGACCGCTAGAGATTGAGTGTGAAAGAATGGGGCCTTTGTTGTCTTTTCCTGGCGCTACCTCACACACATGAGGGGGGAGGGGGGTGGTATTCCATGTGTGGCGAGGTGGCGATAGGAATGAATAAAGGCAGACAGTGTGAATTGTGTGCATGTGTATATATGTATGTGTCTGTGTGTGTATATATATATGTGTACATTGAGATGTATGGGCATGTATATATGCGTGTGTGGACGTGTGTGTGTGTGCACGTGTGTGGGGGTGGGTTGGGCCATTTCTTTCGTCTGTTTCCTTGCGCTACCTCGTAAACGCGGGAGACACCGACAAAGCAAATTAAATATAAATAAATATATATAAATATATGTATATATATATATATATATATATATATATATATATATATATATATATATATATATATATATATATATATATATATATTTTCATATTATTCGCCATTTCCCGCGTTAGCAAGGTAGCGTTAAGACCAGAGGACTGAGCCTTTCAGGGAATATCCTCACTTGGCCCCCTCCTCTGTTCCTTCTTTAGGAAAACTAAAAAAGAGAGGGGAGGATTTCCAGCCCCCCGCTCCCTTCCCTTTTAGTCGCCTTCTACGACACGCAGGGAATACGTGGGATGTATTCTTTTTCCCCTATCCCCAGGGATAATATATATATATATATATATATATATATATATATATATATATATATATATATATATATATATATATATATATATATATATATATATATATATATATATATATATATATATATATATATATATATATATATATATATATATATATATATATATATATATATATATATATATATATATATATATATATATATATATATATATATATATATATTACTGGAGGAAGTGAAGTGTTTTAGATATCTGGGAGTGGATCTGGCAGCGGATGGAACCATGGAAGCGGAAGTGGATCATAGGGTGGGGGAGGGGGCGAAAATTCTGGGAGCCTTGAAGAATGTGTGGAAGTCGAGAACATTATCTCGGAAATCAAAAATGAGTATGTTTGAAGGAATAGTGGTTCCAACAATGTTGTATGGTTGCGAGGCGTGGGCTATGGATAGAGTTGTGCGCAGGAGGATGGATGTGCTGGAAATGAGATGTTTGAGGACAATGTGTGGTGTGAGGTGGTTTGATCGAGTAAGTAACGTAAGGGTAAGAGAGATGTGTGGAAATAAAAAGAGCGTGGTTGAGAGAGCAGAAGAGGGTGTTTTGAAATGGTTTGGGCACATGGAGAGAATGAGTGAGGAAAGATTGACCAAGAGGATATATGTGTCGGAGGTGGAGGGAACGAGGAGAAGAGGGAGACCAAATTGGAGGTGGAAAGATGGAGTGGAAAAGATTTTGTGTGATCGGGGCCTGAACATGCAGGAGGGTGAAAGGAGGGCAAGGAATAGAGTGAATTGGAGCGATGTGGTATACCGGGGTTGACGTGCTGTCAGTGGATTGAATCGGGGCATGTGAAGCGTATGGGGTAAACCATGGAAAGCTGTGTAGGTATGTATATTTTGCGTGTGTGGACGTATGTATATACATGTGTATGGGGGTGGGTTGGGCCATTTCTTTCGTCTGTTTCCTTGCGCTACCTCGCAAACGCGGGAGACAGCGACAAAGCAAAAAAAAAAAAAAAAAAAAATATATATATATATATATATATATATATATATATATATATATATATATATATATATATATATATATATATATATATATATATATATATATATATATATGTGTGTGTGTGTGTGTGTGTGTGTGTGTGTGTACATATTTATACTTGCTACCCTCATACATTCTCGTCGACACAACGCCACACATGATATGGCAACCCCCCTCCCCCCGCGCACGCGCAAGGTAGCGCTAGGAAAACACAAGAAAGGCCACATTCGTTACTCAGTCTTTAGATGTCATGTGTAATGCACCGAAACCACAGCTCCCTTTCCACATCTAGGCCCCATAAAACTTTGCATGGTTAACCCCAGACGCTTCACATACCGTGGTTCAACCCACTGACATGAAGTCGACCCCGGTATACCACATCGTTCCAATTCACTCCATTCCTTGCACGCCTTTCACCCTCCTACATGTTTAGGCTACGATCACTCAAAATCTTTTTCACTACATCTTTCTACCTCCAATTTGGTCTCTCGCCTCTTCTCGTTTCCTCCACCTCCGACACATACATCCTCATCGTCAATCTTTCCTCACTCAGTCCGTCCACTTGAACAGACCATTTCAATACACCCTCCTCTGCTCTCTCAACTACACTCTTTTTACCATATATCTCTCTTACAAGAGCAAGGGAAGGAGTAGCACTACTCCTAAACAGGAGTGGTGGGAGTATGTGATAGAGTGTAAGAAAGTAAATTCTAGATTGATATGGGTAAAACTGGAAGTTGATGGAGAGATGGGTGATTATTGGTGCATATGCACTTGGGCATGAGAAGAAAGATCATGAGAGGCAAGTGTTTTGGGAGCAGCTGAATGAGTGTGTTAGTGGTTTTGATGCACGAGACCAGGTTATAGTGATGGGCAGTTTGAATGCAAAGGTGAGTAATGTGGCAGTTGAGGGAATAATTGGTATACATGGGGTGTTCAGTGTTGTAAATGGAAATGGTGAAGTTCTTGTAGATTTATGTGCTGAAAAAGGACTGGTGATTGGGAATACCTGGTTTAAAAAGCGAGATATACATAAGTATACGTATGTAAGTAGGAGAGATGGCCAGAGAACGTTATTGGATTACGTGTTAATTGATGGGCGCGCGAAAGAGAGTCTTTTGGATGTTAATGTGCTGAGAGGTACAACTGGAAGGATGTCTGATCATTATCTTGTGTAGGCGAAGGTGAAGATGTGTAGGGGATTTAAGAAAAGAAGAGAGAATGTTGGGGTGAAGAGAGTGGTGAGAGTAAGTGAGCTTGGGAAGGAGACTTGTGTGAGGAAGTACCAGGAGAGACTGAGTACAAAATGGAAAAAGGTGAGAACAAAGGAGGGAAGGGGAGTGGGGGAGGAATGGGATGTATTTAGGGAATCAGTGATGGATTGCGCAAAAGATGCTTGTGGTATGAGAAGCGTGGGAGGTGGATTGATTAGAAAGGGTGGTGGGATGAAGAAGTAAGATTATTAGTGAAAGAGAAGAGAGAAGCATTTGGACGACTCTTGCAGGGAAAAAATGCAAATGAGTGGGAGATGTATAAAAGAAAGAGGCAGGTCAAGAGAAAGGTTCAAGAGGTGAACAAGAGGGGAAATGAGAGTTGGGGTGAGAGAGTATCATTAAATTTTAGGAAGAATGAAAAGATGTTCTGGAAGGAGGTAAATAAAGTGCGTAAGACAAGGGAGCAAATGGGAACTTCAGTGAAGGGGGCAAATGGGGAGGTGATAACAAGTAGTGGTGATGTGAGAGGGAGATGGAGTGAGTATTTTGATGGTTTGTTGAATGTGTTTGATGATAGAGTGGCAGATATAGGGTGTTTTGGTCGAGGTGGTGTGAAAAGTGAGAGGGTTAGAAAAAATGATTTGGTAAACAGAGAAGAGGTAGTAAAAGCTTTGCGGAAGATGAAAGCCCGCAAGGCAGTAGGTTTGGATGGTATTGCAGTGGAATTTATTAGAAAAGGGGGTGACTGCATTGTTGACTGGTTGGTAAGGTTATTTAATGTATTCATGATTCATGGTGAGGTGCCTGAGGATTGGCGGAATGCTTGCATAGTGCCATTGTACAAAGGCAAAGGGGATAAGGGTGAGTGCTCAAATTACAGAGGTATAAGTTTGTTGAGTATTCCTGGTAAATTATATAGGAGGGTATTGATTGAGAGGGTGAAGGCATGTACAGAGCATCAGATTGGGGAAGAGCAGTGTGGTTTCAGAAGTGGTAGAGGATGTGTGGATCAGGTGTTTGCTTTGAAGAATGTATGTGAGAAATACTTAGAAAAGCAAATGGATTTGTATGTAGCATTTATGGATCTGGAGAAGGCATATGATAGAGTTGATAGAGATGCTCTGTGGAAGGTATTAAGAATATATGGTGTGGGAGATAAGTTGTTAGAAGCAGTGAAAAGTTTTAATCGAGGATGTAAGGAATGTGTACGCGTAGGAAGAGAGGAAAGTGATTGGTTCTCAGTGAATGTAGGTTTGCAGCAGGGATGTGTGTTGTCTCCATGGTTGTTTAATTTGTTTATGGATGGGGTTGTTGGGGAGGTGAATGCAAGAGTTTTGGAAAGAGGGGCAAGTATGCAGTCTGTTGTGGATGAGAGAGCTTGGGAAGTGAGTCAGTTGTTGTTCGCTGATGATACAGCGCTGGTGGCTGATTCATGTGAGAAACTGCAGAAGCTGGTGACTGAGTTTGGTAAAGTGTGTGAAAGAAGGAAGTTGAGAGTACATGTGAATAAGAGCAAGGTTATTAGGTACAGTAGGGTTGAGGGTCAAGTCAATTGGGAGGTAAGTTTGAATGGAGAAAAACTGGAGGAAGTAAAGTGTTTTAGATATCTGGGAGTGGATCTGGCAGCGGATGGATCCATGGAAGCGAAAGTGAATCATAGGGTGGAGGAGGGGGCGAGAATTCTGGTAGCCTTGAAGAATGTGTGGAAGTCGAGAACATTATCTCGGAAAGCAAAAATTGTTATGTTTGAAGGAATAGTGGTTCCAACAATGTTGTATGGTTGCGAGGCGGGGGGCTATGGATAGAGTTGTGCCCAGGAGGGTGGAAGTGTTGGATATGAGATGTTTGAGGACAATATGTGGTGTAAGGTGGTTTGCTCGAGTAAGTAATGTAAGGGTAAGAGAGATGTGTGGAAATAAAAAGAGTGTGGCTGAGAGAGCAGAAGAGGTTGTTTTGAAATGGTTTTGTCACATGGAGAGAATGAGTGAGGATAGATTGACAAAGAGGATATATGTGTCGGAGGTGGAGGGAACGAGGAGAAGTGGGAGACCAAATTGGAGGTGGAAAGATGGAGTGAAAATGATTTTGAGTGGTCGGGGCCTGGACATGCAGGAGGGTGAAAGGAGGGCAAGGAATAGAGTGAATTGGATCGATGTGGTATACCGGGGTTGACGTGCTGTCAATAGATTGAGCCAGGACATGTGAAGCGTCTGGGGTGAACCATGAAAGTTCTGTGGGGCCTAGATGTGGAAAGGGAGCTGTGGTTTCGGTGCATTATTACATGACAGCTAGAGACTGAGTGCGAACGAATGGGGCCTTTGTTGTCTTTTCCTAGCGCTACCTTGCACACATGAGGGGGGAGGGGGTTGTTATTCCATGTGTGGCGAGGTAGAGATGGGAATAAATAAAGGCAGTCAGTATGAGTCATGTACATGTGTAGATATGTATTTGCCTGTGTGTGTATATATATATATATGTATACATTGAGATGTATAGGTATGTATATTTGCGTGTGTGGACGTGTATGTATATACATGTGTATGTGGGTGGGTTGGGCCATTCTTTCGTCTGTTTCCTTGCGCTACCTCGCTAGCGCGGGAGACAGCGACAAAACAAAATGAAATATATAAATAGTAATAAAATCTCTCTTACCCATTCATTACTTACTCTATCAAATCACCTCATACCACATATTGTACTCATACATCTCATTTCCAACACATCGACCCTCCTCCGCACAACCCTATCTATAGTCCATGCCTTACAACCATATAACATTGTTGGAACCACTATTCCTTCAAACATACCCATTTTTGCTTTCCGAGATAACGTTCTCTCCTTCCACACATTCTTCAACGCTCCAACAACCTTCGCCCCCTCGCCCAATCTGTGACTCCCTTCCGCTTCCATGGTCCCATCCGCTGCTAAATCCACTCCTAGGTATCTAAAATACTTAGTTTCCCCCCAGTATTTTTCCATTTAAACTAACCTCCCAGTTGACTTGTCCTTTAACCGTACTGAACCTAATAACCTTGCTCTTATTCACATTTACTCTCAGCATTCCTCTTTCACACACTTTACCAAACTCTTTCACCAGTTTCTGTATTTCTCAACCGAATCAGTCACCAGAGCTGTATCATCAGGGAACAACTGACTCACATCCCAAACCATCTCATCCACAACAGACTACAGACTAGCCTCTCTCTCCAAAACTCTTGCATTCACCTCCCTAATTCAACAACAATTTAGAAATCATGCAACCCTACCGCTAACCGACATTAACTGGGAACCAATCACTTTCCTCTCTTCCTACTCGTACACATGCCTTACATCCTCGATAAAAACGTTTCACTGCCTCTACCAACTTGGCTCTTACACCATATACTCATAATGCCTTCCAGA